>NW_027457914.1:0-167097 GCF_050624435.1 Tenrec ecaudatus | reverse complement strand
AGAGACTTGCCTAAGTGTATCCTTGAATCGAGGCTGCCATTCTGGGCTGCACGGTCATGAGTCATGCCCCCAAAGCCTTGGTTGTTTGGCCCTGGACCACTCTTGTAAACTGTCCTGTTTAACACAGGTCCCAATCCTTGTCCTATTCTTGCTTCTGTAGTCCCACCTGGAACTGTGATGTTGGGATCTGCCGCCATGTCCTTTCAAGTCTGTGAATCTCAGATAACCCTTACATATCAATAAGACCTCTTGCTAATAGTTTCCCTCCCCTCATCTCGATGGCATGTGTTGGCCCTTGGACTATCTAGGTTACCTAGCGGGCATTTGGATTATGTAGGCTCCCTAGCGGGAATTTGGACTATATAGATTACCTAGCGGGCAATTAGACTTTGTAGGTTATCTAGCGGGCACTTTGACTATCTAGGTTACCTAGCTAGCACTTGAACTATCTACTTTACCTAGCGGTTACTTGGAGTATGTTGGTTACCTACCGGGCTGTTGGACTATCTAGGTTACCTAGCCGGCACTTGGGCTATCTAGGTTAACTAACGGGCACTTGGACTATGTAGGTTCCCTAGCGGGCCCTTGGACTATGTAAGTTCCCTAGCGGGCACTTGGACTATGTGGGTTCCCTAGCGGGCATTAGGACTATCTGGGTTACCTAACGGGCACTTGGACTATGTAGGTTAACTAGCGGGCTTTGGACTATGTAGGTTACCTAGCGGACACTTGGACTATGTAGGTTCCCTATCGTTCACTTGGAGAATGTAGGTTAACTAAGGGGCACTAGGACAATGTAGGTTACCTAGCGGGCCTTGGGACTATCTAGGTTACCTAGGGGGAACTTGGACTATGTAGGTTTACTATTGGCCACTTGGACTATCTAGGTTACCTAGCAGGCACTTGGACTATGTAGGTTAACTAGCGGGCACTTGGACTATCTAGGTTACCTAGCAGGCACTTGGACTATGTACGTTTCCTAGCGGGTACTTGGACTATCTATGTTAACTAGCGGGCACTTGGACTATGTAGATTCCCTATCGGGCACTTGGACTATGTAGGTAACCTAGTGGTCACTTGAACTGTCTAGGTTACCTAGCGGGCATTTGGACTATGTAGGTTAACTAGCGAGCTCTTGGACTATCTAGGTTAACTAGCGGGCACTTGGACTATTAGGGTCCCTAGCGGGCATTTGGACTATATAGGTTACCTAGCGGGCACTTGGACTATGTAGGTTAACTAGCGGACACTTTGACTATCTAGGTTAGCCAACGGGCAATTGGACTATCTAGGTTACCTAGCGGGCACTTGGACTATGTAGGTTCCCTAGCGGGCACTTGGACTATTTAGGTTACCTAGCAGGCACTTTGACTATCTAGGTTAACTAATGGGCACTTGGACTATGGAAAGAAGGGCCTAATGGTCACCAGGACCCATGGTTAATCCAGGCGTGGTCATCTGATTCCAATCGATCAGACCTAGCTATAAATCACTTATATGTCTGGGTAATTAAAAGCAAATATAAATTTTCAAAAAAAATAACGTTGCATGGGATAGAAAGAGAATACATAACAACATCAGACATAAATATGCCTCAAGACAAACTCATTGTGCACATCCAGAATACATAATGGCTCTTGCTAAGATGCATTTCCCACTAGACCCTACCCCAAGCCAGTAAAAGCCAGAAACTCTACAGTAAACTGTGGATTGTACTACTCTGAAATGGGAGCTGTGTCTCTAGACCTAATTTGGGGCTGTTCGTGCTGAGGACTCACCAATACCTGCTGCAGTGACAACAGTCCAGGTGAGAATAAGGAAATCTGGATGACAGCCAGGATATAGGAGCACTGAGACCTCAAATTGCTTCTAGGCGAGCATGGCCTAATGGGCTTCCATTTCTGCACCTCTGGCAGGAGGAGTTTGTTCTGGAAAGTAATGGTTTCTAAGGAAGTATTTCTTAAACTTTCACATGCATGCACTTACCCAGGTTCCTGGAAATCGGGCTGGGGGGCAGATTCTGATTTTGTGGGTTCAGGGTGGGGGGTCTAGGATCCAGCAGTTCTAGAGGCCCTGGTACTCTTGGGCTGTTAACCACAAGGACAGTAGTCCTAAACCACCAGCCACTCCTTGGGAGAAATATGAGGCTGTAGACTCCGGGCAAGAGTGACAGTCTGGGAAACCCACAAGGGCAGTTCTACCCTGTCCTGTAGGGTCACTATGAGTCAGCATCAACTCGATGGCATTAGCATGGGAGAAGCTAATGCTGATGTTGCTGGTTCCTTGACCTATCATACTTTGAGTGGCAAAGTCCCAAGGGCCTTCCCGGATGTGATGGCCAAAAGCAGTAGTGTTCACCCTTGGTCATACTTTGGAATCCCTTAGGAGCTTTCAAGCCTCCCATTGGCCTGGCGCCATCCCAGACCAATGAAGCAAGACTTAGTGGAAGCAGGATTCAGGTCACGGTCAGTGAGAAAGCCCCCTTGGCAATGCCAACGTACAGCCAGTGCAGAGTCGAACTGGTCGACGACTCCACATGACTCCATATACTTTGGTGAAGCCAGCTGTTTGGGCAAGGTTTTCAGAGTTACCACCCATGTAGACTTGTTGGTGATAGTGCATTAAATAGAGCACATGCAGTGCATTGCATGAGTGTCCTATGTCATGCAACCACATCAGGGGTATGTTGAGCCAATTTCTCTGGGAGACCAAGGGTGTTGGCTCCATCCTGAACGTTGGCAGGGTAATGGACTGACACAGAGGAAACTCATTCTCTTTGTGGTGGTGCACTAATGGGTTCTTCACAGAAGGCCAAGTCCATGGCTGCAGATGCTCACGGGGCTGAGGGAGCAGGTCAAATCCTAAGTCCGAGGTGGGTGTTTGCATATTTACATGCCCTCACTGCCATCAAGTCCATTCCAACTCACAGGCCCATGGGACTGAGTAAAATGGCCCCCGTGGGTTTCTGAGACTGTGATTCTTTAGAGGAGTAGAAAATCTCCTCTTTCTCCAGAGGAGCGGTTGGTCATTCAAACTGCTGACCTTGAGATTAACAGTCCAACTCCTGACCACTCTTGCCGTCAGAATTCTATTTATTTACACAAGTATATATATATCCTTTCCCAAAAGAACTCCACATTTTCAAATCATTCTTGACACTCATGGCCTTTTTTCCTTTATAGCCATGCCTTTGGTTGAAACACAGATATAAGAGAAATATTTATCTACTTATAGGGGTACAAAAGTAGCTTTGGTGGCATAGTGTTTGCATGTTGGGCTGCTAACACCAAAGTCAGCACTTTGAAACCACCAGCCACTCCGTGGGAAGAAGAGTCTGTCTACTCCTATAAAGAGTTACAGTCTCAGAAACTCACAGGGACAGATCTACTCTGCCTCATAGGGTCACTATGAGTCAGCATCACCTCCCTGGCAGTGAGGTAGATTTTGGTTTCATAGAGATACAAGTCAGTCCTGAGCTGCTAAAGACAAGGTTGGCAGTTTGAACCCACCAGCGGCAGAGAAAGAGGAGGCTTTCTATTCCCATAAGGAGCTACAGTTTCAGAAATACCCACAGGGGAAATTTTAACCTCTCCTGTAGGATCAATATGAGTCAGAATCGACTTATCGGTGGTGAGCAAGTGGAGGGGACCCTAAACAGGTTCCGGTGGACCTTAAGAGTTCTACTAATTGTGCATGCTCTGTAAAATGTAAACCAAGATTTTACTTTTGCAAACATTATTTTTTCTAAACACGTCTAACTGTGAAACTATACTCGCATGCGGGTCTTTGAACCTGGTCAGTGGTCTGGGGAAGTGAAGGGGCCTGACATCCTTTGTTGTTGTTAGTGCTGTCCAGTCATTCTGACATCACAGGGACCTTCTTTGCAACACAAGGCAGCACTGCCCAGTCCTTTGCCAGCCTCAGGGGTAGTATGTTGGAGCCCATGGTTTCAGCTACCGTGTCCTCCAGTTCACCAAGGAGTTTCCTCTTTGTGCTGCTTACTAAACCCGTTTCTAAGGAGTCCATTCCAACTCACGGTGACGCCGTGTGGGTCAGCACCACGGGACCCCACATAATGCCTTATACCATATATATATATATATATATATATATATATATATATATATATATATATATATATATATATATATATATATATATATATTGTGCATAATGCCTTATACCTGGTCCCTTTGGCACCTTGTGATCGCACAGGCTGGTGTGCTTATTCCATGTGGGCTTTTTTGCTTCTGAGCCAGATGGCCGTTTGCTCACCTTCAAGCCTTTAAGACCCCAGACACTATCTCTTTTGATAGCCTCTGGCCTTTACTTCGGGGTCTTCGGTCCCTGCAAGGTGGACACATGCCTGCTGTGCGGGTATGGGACGTGTCGGAGCGCAGCCTGGTGGCGGAGCTTCAGGAGCATAAGTATGGCATGGCATGTGTGGCCTTCTCATCCAGTGCCAAGTACATTGTCTCAGTGGGCTACCAGCATGACATGATCGTCAATGTCTGGGCCTGGAAGGTGAGTGGGCTGCTGGCCTCAGGACAGGCGGGGCCGGGAGGGGAGCCAAGAAACTGCTGACCGGTGGCCTTTACTTCCGCCTGCTGGCCTCAGTCCCTTTCTAGAGAACTCTGAGCAGAAAGGAGCAACTGGGTATCTAGGATGCTGAAGAAGGGGCAGAAGGAGAGGTCAAGTTCACAGCTTGTCTAACCTTCAGTGTGTAAGTTTCTTTTCCCTCAGCTCCTAGAAGCAGAGCCTTGATTTCCCTTGACTTTCTCTCCAGAAAAACATTGTAGTGGCTTCCAACAAGGTGTCCAGTCAGGTGACAGCAGTATCCTTCTCTGAGGACTGCAGCTACTTTGTCACTGCAGGCAACCGGCACATCAAGTTCTGGTACCTCGATGACAGCAAGACCTCAAAGGTGAGGCAGCAAGTAGCCACTAGGGTGGGGTCTGCCCAGATATGTTCCACCTGCGCCCCCTTCTGCATGCTCAAAAGCCCCTTGGAAGTCTCAGCTGGGCCAGGTGCTATGTCAATATGCAAGGGAAGCCTTCTCCCTCCCTCCCCAGGGCCTGCTTTCCAGGGGGTAGCCTGCAGGGTGTGTGGGTGGCACCTGTGGTGGGTCTCCACAGGTGAATGCCACTGTACCCCTGCTGGGCCGCTCCGGGCTGCTGGGGGAACCTGCGGAACAACCTGTTCACTGATGTAGCCTGTGGCCGCGGGAAGAAGACTGACAGCACCTTCTGTATCACATCCTCAGGGCAGCTGTGCGAGTTCAGTGACCCGGAGACTGTTGGACAAGTGGGTGGAGCTGAGTGTAAGTGAATGCTTTGTCGGCACCCTCCCGTCTGTCACCTCCGGGCTCCAGGGCACCTGAGTCTGCATGCACGCTGGGGGAGGCCCCAGGCGGAGGAAGGTGTTTGGGAACCTCTCTGCTTGCTCGCCCTCTCTGTCTCTGCCTCTTCCTCTGCTTTCCTCTTCTGCTCAGCACACAGACAGCATCACAGTAAGTGTGCTGGCCCTGTCCGCTGCCTCTGCTGCCTTTCTCTGGGCCGGCCTTTTCTGGGTGTGTCTTTGCCCAAACCTCAGGTGCCTTATAAGGCTTGCTGACTCCTTCCCCCTAATTGCACGGGGCTGTGGGCCCTCTGGCCAGCTGCTGTTAGAGGGAGGGGCATTGAGGGGCTCTGCCCAGGGCAGCTGGCCTGCCTTGCGCTTGTCCTTGCCTCTTGGCTCATGGCTGTTGAGGTGTCCGGTGAAGGAGTGGACAGACGCCCTTGCTGACTGTGGCTTCTGTGCTCACAGACCACAGTGGCCCACTGCATCTCGGTGAGCCAGGACTACATCTTCTGCGGCTGTGCTGACGGCACCGTGTGCCTTTTCAACCCCTTCAACCTGCACTTCCTCAGCACGCTGCCCCGGCCCCATGCCCTGGGCACAGACATTGCCAGCATCACAGAGGCCAGGTGAGCGGTGTGGGTGGGCCCCTGAGTCCTGTCAGAGCCCCACTCTGTGCCAGGCCGTCCCTGGCATGCTGCAAGGAGAGGAGGGCACACATAGACCTCTGGGAAGACCCTTGCAGTCAAGCACAGGTGGGTCTTTTAGCATTTGTTGCTCACTGTGGGCAACCGTGGTAATCTGAGTCTGCAGTGTGGTAATGCATTGTCCTGTAAACACCACAGCTAGGACAGACGGGCAGTTCCTTAGGGTTTCTGAGAGAGGCTGGAAACCTGACGGAGCAGGCCTTTCTCCCTCAGGGTGGTCCTGGGTAGCAGCTAAGGTAGGAGGGTCTTATTGTAGCCTCGGGCCTTGGGTTGGGTGATTGCAGGAAGTGAAGCTTTGCTCTGGTTTCAGTGCTGCCAGGAAGCGGGGCAGTTCTGCAGTTGGGTATATTAATTTCTCATTCAGGGAAGGAGTGGGCTAAATCTGCAAATGGCAGGAAATGATATATGACCATGACTGGTTTGCACAGTGCCCTTCCTTTTCCTCTGACGTGAGTCTAGAAGGGCCTGACATCTGCTTGGCTGCATCACGGCCACACACTGTCCCCGCCTGATGTTGGGGGCTATGAAATAGCTTGTGTTCTTTTGCAGAGCCCCATGGCAAGGAATGCCAGGCCAGCCGCTGCGTTCTTTCTCCAGTGACTGCTGGCCAACCTGCTGCTCCTCCCTTTAGTGCCCCTTTTCATTAGCGCTAACTCACCAGTTTGCCCTGTCTGCCCTGGACACCCTGACCCCCTCTTTCCTCAGTCGCCTTTTCGCTGGAGTGGCCAATGCGAAGTATCGGGACACCATCACCTTGACCTTTGATCCTGCAAATCAGTGGCTGTCTTGTGTGTACAATGACCATGGTACTTATGTCTGGGATGTGAAGGACCCCAAGAAAGTGGGCAAGGTGTATTCAGCTCTCTATCATTCCTCCTGCGTCTGGAGTGTAGAGGTACGTGGGCCAGGTCTGCTGAGACTGACCGTGTTTCCTGGCCTACCATTAGGAGCTGGGGTTCCTCAAGTGTGGAATTTGTTTCCTCCAGCACCCTTGCTCCCCAAGCTGTGCCCCTGGGTCCCTTCGTATCTGTTAATTGGCTCTGAGGATGGGAGGGGATTTTAGTGCTGACTCATCTCAGACGTTTTTCAGTATGCCCCTGTGCAGTCTTAGCTTGGCCTCTTTGGACATGTTCCTGAACTTGACCAAACCTTAGTTTCTGCAATTGTGAAATGACATACCTGATGCATTTGATTTTTACGAACAGGAGACAATGTAAGTGGGAGATTTAGAATGCCTAGTACTTACTAGGTGCTTGGTTAATGTATATTCCTTTACTTGTTAAAGACAAGAGCTAATCATTATGACTTGCTTGCTATGGGACAAGCCGTTGCCTCCAGGGGACAGGATGGGGGAACTTTAGGCCCCCAAGGACAGAGGTTAAGGAGGGTTTAGCTGAAAAGGGTTGGGGACAAAATTTATTATCTCCAAGGGAAAGATACTAACTTGACAATGAAGAAACGGCAAAACCCACCCTTAGCCAAGTCATTAAGGTTAACATCCCGTGGCAGCAGCATGAATCTGGTGAGAGGGTACACTGAGAGGTTTCAAAATGTTCCCAGAAAATGTTATGACTCTTAAGAACTCCCAATAAAATGTTGAACAACAACAACCAACGTTGATGGAAAGTTTCTTTTAGTTCTGTTTTTCCATGCAGCCTCCTCCTAGCATTGTGTCTGGTATTCTTGACCCAAATGTATAAGGAACTTAGGATAGTCATGAGGAAACATCAGGCAACCTTCATTTGAGGTACACCTGCCAGAGTAACTTATCACACTCTCCCAGGTGTCAGGGTAGGAAAGACAAGCAAAGACTGAAAGCCGTTCTAGACTGGGACAGATGACACCCATGTGCCGTGGGGGCTCCTGGGATCCTGGAGCAGAAGAAGTACATTCGTGGGATAAAGAAACAAACTCATTGGCATTGGGTTGATTCCAACTCAGAGCAACCCCCGCTGGTGACATTTAAATAAAGTCTAATAATGTTGTACCAGTGTGACCTCCGTGGTCCTTATCACTGTGTACTGTAGTGCATAAAACATTAATACGAAGGGAGACCAGGTGAGAGAGTTGAATGTGACATATCTTGACTCATTTTTCTAAAGGTTCAACCCAAAAGGTAAAGTAAAACAGCTCTTGATGGAGAGGAAAAGGTGGAAGGGGGTGGGTGATGATTCTTTCCCCCCGCTGCCTGGCACTGAACGGCCTCTCCTCTCTTCTCATTTTGCAGGGTCCACGAATTGCAGTTCCTGAGTGAAATGCTGAAGGTGGAGGCCCATGAGTCAGAGATTCTGTGCCTGGAGTACTCGAAGCCAGACACAGGTACCTGGCCCTGGCCTGGAATGGCCTTGAGTGAGCCCCTCCAGTCTGGCCAGAGCCACTGATACTTGTCCTGCCTCTTGACTATGGGGCTGATCGTTCTTTTGGCTACCAAAAGAGTTAGTGATCCTTCTTGATGTCTCTGAAGGCTTCTTGTTGTTTCTGAAGGCTTTGGGGAGGACTGCATCTCAACTCTGCCCGACTCCATGGCTCATGTGGCTTAAGGATGTGGGGCTCAGTTTCTCTGGGTGCTCTTTGCTGGGCACTCATGTTGGGCTGCGATCCACAAGCTCAGCAGTTTGAAACTACCAGCCGCTCTGCAGGAGAAAGGTGGGCCTTTCTACTCCTGTAAACAGTTACAGTCTCAGAAGCCCATAGGGGGTATTCACTATGAGTCAGCATTAACTTGATAGCAGCAGATTTGATTTTTGTAAAGTCTTTTTAAAGCCAACCAAAAGCTGAATCAGTGAAGAAGATCTGCTTTAGACATTGTGCTCTTTTAAAGAATAATCTGTCTGTGATCAGATTGACACAGGAACTTGGAAGGTTAGGTGAAAAGTTTAAGGGGCAGTGAGCTTATGTGTGTGATGGAAATTTGGAATTGGAAAAGGACAGTGAGAATGGCTACATAATTTCAGAAATATAATGAATGTTAGCACATTGTACATGTAGAAATGATCGAATTGGTATATATTTTTGTGTGCATTGTTTTAGATCAGGGAGAAGACTCGAAGTTCAAATATAATTTACAGAGACCCCCTTGTTAAATCTTGAATGGGACAAAGTCCAGAAAAAACAAATCATCTGGTTGAGGGAGACCGTAAGCATGAGGCCATAATGGGGACTGAAGGATTCACAACAGCTCGGTCACATGGAAAACAAAGGAAGCCCCTTTAAAAGTCAAGTTCCCAGCAGATCAGACCATCACAGTTGGAAATGTGACTACAGAAATGGGAAAGGGACCATGATTGGAGTAAATACATTATTGCAGACTAGAAAAGTTTACAGGACTGGTTCAGGGCCCTCCAACCATCTTGGTCAGGGCATGAACGTGCAACCTCAGTACCCCAATTCCCATCAAGGGCATACTCAGGCAAGTTCTTGAGGGCTAGACTACTCCTCACCAGGCTGGCCAGAGGAGTGGGTGGAAGCAAACAAACTCTGCCTGAGGGCAAAGCATTTTACGTTGCTAGTTCAGAGTCATGGAGCTCTAGTGCCATAGAAGGTTATGGGTTGGGCGGTTAACCACAAGGTTTCACTCTTCAAAACCACCAGCCAGCTCCAGGGAAGAAAGATGAGGCTTTCTACTCCAATAAAAATATATAGTCTGGAGATAAAAAGCCCCAATGTAAGTTAACTGGGTTGATTCCTACTAGAGGGATAATGTGTGTGGGCCAGATGCTTGCAAGGTCCCTCAAGGCAATGCTGCCAGACTGCAGTCTCTGCTCCCTGCTGGTGGAGACAATGGATTGCTTTTCTCTAAAACTTGGAACCATTAGCTTGGTTCCAGTAGGTGGAGTTCACACCCTACTGATAATGGTTCATATGGAGATCCAGAAAACAGGTCAAAGTTAAGCTGCCATTCTAAATGTAGGATCCGCCCATTTTGTCACCTGTATACCCCCAATCCCTCCTCTTCCTATTGCATGTATGCCCCTAGACCACCCCTTCTCACCGCTGTATAACATAGTCCAAGTCCTTCCTGTGATGTATGTCTTTACCCTCCCGTTTCCAATTCCCCTTGTCCTCCTTCCCTTCCCCCTCTCTCCATGTGGACCACCAAGTGGGGCTGAGGTGAGCAATGCTACCATGATATGTGTGTGACTGCATTATTGTAATATCTCTTCTATCTCTCATGCTCCCAATGACTTTAATATTTATATCTCAACCCTTTATGTTTCCAGGGCTTTCAATGACATTAGGCATCCTCAATGTTTATGAATCATGCTTATGAACCTCTCTTCTGTTAGTTGTCTGTGTGTATGCATTGCCTGTATTAAAAACATATAGAACCGAGCAATTTGTCTGGAAAAATAATTTATAGAAACTTTATGTTAGATTGCCATGCGTTTTGCATAGCCAATTGTTCTTTTAAAACACTTTTCTTGTCATTGTGATACCATGCTAAAAGGTAAAAACATCTGTATATAGTCAAATAGCTTTATCTTTCCTTTAAAGACATGAACCTTCGTGTCTTGCTTAAAGTTTCCACCTCACTAAAGCTAAATTGCTACCCTCGAAAATAAATCCCTCTAAGTTTTTAATGCTTTGAATATTTTATCGCTCTAATCCTCCTGGAGTTTATTTTTGAATGTAGTATGCTCCTTCCTTTGATTTCTTGTAAATTCAGCCAATTCAACCACTCATTAACCAAAGTATTCCTTTACCACTGGATTGTTTTGCCACCTTTGCTTTGCATAGCATATAGTTCTAAATTATATCCCAGACTACTGAATTATTTGCCAGAGTGGCTTTACTAATTGTACACTGGCATCACAACACGCGGGAGCTTCGGAAAGATCGTGGGAGAAAGGAATGAAAAGAGAAGATAATTTCCCATGAATTTTTGAAGCTTCCTCGTACAGGTGCTTTACAGTAAGTCGACATTAGGGTTTATAATCAATAAAAAATTCAACTGTGATCCAAGAATGAGGGGCGTGACATTTCCTGGTTGAGACAAAAGCGAACAGGCGAGCAGAATACGAAAAGAATTGGTTAACCGATGAAACTGCAGCCAAGTGTTAGCTGTTATCACAAAAATGAACACACAGAATATTCTTGAACTTGGAAGTGGGAACTTCAGCCTTTCAACGGCCATCGACGGTGCGGGGCAACATCCCCGCACTCCTACGCTCAGGAAGGGGGTTCTGGGGTCTGCGGCGCCGCGGGGCACAAGTGGGGCGAAGGGCTGCGAGGGAACGCCGAGGCAGAGGGGTCCCCGCGAGGCGGCTGCGGGCCGCTCCAGAAGGCAGGGGTCCGGGGGCTCTGCGGTCCCTCAGGACCCTCCAGGAGAGGCTCCAGAAAGGCAGCTGGAGGCCCCGGCCGCCCGTGCAGCTCGCTGGGAGGCGCGGGCGCACGTGCTCCGCCGGTCCGGGCGGCGGGGGCGGCTGAACGGGCCCTGGCCGTGGGCGGCGGGCGGCGGGCGGGCGCAGTGCGGCGCCGGGCAGGCGGGAGGTGACCGCGCGGGGCGGTCGCGGCGGCTGGGGCTACTGACGGCACACGGATCCGGAGCGCACTGCGCGGGGCGGGGCGCCGCGCAGGTGAGAGCGGCAGCGGACCCGGATGCGGCGCGGCTGAGGGCGGCCGAGGGCGGGGGGTCGCGGCGGCTAGCTCTTGGAGATCCCGGCCAGAGGCTCCGGCGCCGGTGCTGCGCTTCCTGCCGGCTCGAAGAACGAGCCCGAGCCTGGCCGCCCTCGGGATGCCTTGCTGAGGCTCCGCCGGACGTCCCCAACAGGGGGGGGGGGCGGGGCGGGGCGCGTTCGGGCGCCTCCTGAGGGCGCCTCAGCGGAGAGCGGCGTTGGCGCCGTGGAGTCTACGCGGGCGGCCCAACCCGCCTGCCACTCAGGTGTCTTTTTGCACGGAAGTGAGTTTTAGGAGCGGGAAACCTGTGGTGGGCGTGACTGACGTGTTTTTAAATCATTTTCTATACATTTAAAGCTGTAAAGGCAAAACTTCATGATCCAATTAATATAGCCAAAAATTCAGGCTTGATAGAAACATTTAGAATCCAGCCACTGGGGGTAAAGTCCCCTTATTCCCATCTGTTATTGGAGGAAGGTATGAGAGAGATTGGATACTGCCGTGGGAAGAAATAGAGCCAAATAGGAATGTCTGCTTCTATAGGGAGAATGTATCAGCCATGCGCTCACTTTAAGGCAGCACAGCTTTAAGGGAGAATCTGTGGAAATGATAGATTACCGCAGGAACATGAACTTGGAGTATATCTCCAACTAACAGAGTGGTGGTCTTTCAGCCATGGAACATTAGTCTCCCAGATTCCCTCTGTACCAGTCAGGGAATAAGTCCCAGTATTATTTCCCTTGGTGCTAGTATCCCACATTTCCCCTCTCTGCATTATGTTTAAGATTCAATAGTGTCACGGAGGCAACATGGTCTCTTTTCATATCTATTAGCTTCCTATAGAAGTGACATGAGACTGCAAGCATCACAATTATGATAAAAAACACAGTCAGAGTGGAACTTAAGCTATGTGAAGTACTTTGCCCCCAAGCTCGCGGGTCCAACCCTTCCATGCTACTCCTCAATTGCTTAATCACATCAGAGCCAGGAGAAGCCTCAAGCTTGTCTTTGAATGTATAGAAAATATCCTTTTTAAGCTGATCAATATCTAATGAAATGTTTCCCTTAAACCCTTGCAAATGTTTCCTAATCAAATTCCAATCATGCAATGTCTTATTATAAGGATAAGTGGTTATACAGAAATCAGTTACATTCCAATCACATTATAGCATTGACAAATTCAAAATCTTGATCTTTCAGCAAAGCAGTCTGCAGTAATGTAGGGACTTTATGGATGTGCTTTATACAATTGATGTATGTATACGTATGGATTGTGGTAAGAGTTGTATGAGTCCCTAATAAAATATAAAAGAAGAAAAGAGAAAAAAAATGATTAGGGCAAAGACTGTACAGATGTGCTTTATACAATTGATGTATGTATATATATGAACGGTGAAAAGAATTGTATGAGCCCCAATAAATTGTTAAAATTAAAAAAAACTTCATTAAAAAAAATTAAATTAAATTAAAAAAAAATGAGTAAATGAACTTTGTCACACATAAGATTCCTCTTCTCCTTCTGTTTTAACAATTTAAATAGTAAAGCATTGCTAGATCTTGAACCAGTAAAAGTACTAGTTAGATAACCTTCATTGTTATGTAAATACCGGCTCCCATCCCTCAGAGAATTAAGAGAGCTAACTAATTGGGAGAACTTCTTATCATACTTTGAAAGACTGAAAAAATTCTTAATAAATTTGTTCAGCTGATCTTGAAGTAACTTACCAAGCAGACATTTTTTCTCCAGGCTTACCAATAAGGTTATAGGCTCAATTGAGCCGTTTTGCCTTTCAGGCTTCTCACACTGTATGATTTTACCTTGCAATATTCTGTCTTGGTTAACTTCACTCATTCCCTCTATGCTGGCTTTAGGGGAAGTTAATGGGAGGGCCTTAGGCCCCCCTGAATGCCCTAAGGAAATGACCCGGCATCCACAGTTAACAAACCTTTTTCCTTCCATTTCTAATTCCATGTGGGGGCGCTGTTTCTCCACAACAGCAGTCCAGAAGACTGCTTGATTTATAGGGTGGTCAAACTTCTCAAGTAGTCTTTCCTGATAGGTATAAATTTTTACTCTAGAAATGCAAGGAAGGGAAAATTGACTTAAGCGATCCTACATTTTTACAAACCATGGTATATCAGAACTCATTACTGCCTTAATTTCTTCTTCACAATCCTGACCAATAACTCCAGCAACACCTTGAGAATTTATGTTGGACTTTCTTTTTTTTTTTTTTTTGACTTTCTTAATAAACATCCTATAGTTCTTTTAGGTAGTGGACCCCAATTACTGCTCTTCGTTTCTGATTCAATCACAGTTTTGGGCTTTTTCTTACAACTCTTATCAACTCCAGTATCAATTTTAATTTCTTGAGTACTAAGGTTAAATCTTCCTGATAGAAACTGTATTAATCTTTCAATAAGAGGTCCCTGCTTTTGAGGATCAAGCTCCTGTGAAGGCTTCTGAGCCATCTCTTGGTTATTCAAACCAACTGCAGTGAGAACAGAGACTAGGTTTTTGCCTCTTTGGCTAGGTCTGTTCTCCTGCTGTGAGGCTGCTAGATAAAGGCGATTTCTCTCAAAGATCTTCTTTGCTCCAGTAGGCAGACACCTTGCCTACCACGCTCTGCTATGAGGGCTCTGCATCAAGCTTCTTCCACTATTTTCCCGCCGGGAAGTCTTTGCTAATGGCGACCCTTCACGGTTGATTTTTGAACGACATTGGCTCGCCCAATGAGTTCCCTTCCTACAATGGAGGCAGAGTTCAGGTTCGTTTAAACCCGATCTCCATGGTCCTGGCCCATGCTCTGACATTGGCCGCAGCCTGCTCTGCCTACACTCTTTTGAAGATGACTTGTCTTCCCACAACTAAAGCACTTTCTTCCAGGTCTGATATAGTTTGCCAATGAAGCTGCCATGAGGTCTGCCTTGTATTCCTCTGCCTCTACATTCCTGCATATCCTAAAATAACCCAGCAAAGTGCCCTGTTCGCTGTAGGGATGCAAGGCATTTTTACAGTGCTTATTAGAGAAATCATAAGATAGCTTGTGCACTAGGTCTCTTACTGCCTGAACATTCTTCACACATTTGGAAATAGCATCTTCCAGTCGGGACACAAAGTCAGCGTAACGCTCATCATATTCTGTTGTCTTATAGCCCTGTAACGCGGCGTTCTCTCTTCTGATGGAATTATCTTTTCCCAGGCCCTTAAGCAAACCTCATGTATCTGTCCTATTGTCTGTTCAGTAAACTGTAGTTGAGACTCAACTGTAATATAATTTGCATCCCCTAGCAATTGATGAATTCCTATATCTATCCCATCCTCAGCATTCTTCCCAGCTCTTGCAAGGGCTGCTTCCTTCCATAGCATTTGATATCACAAGCATTCTGAAGAGTAAAGACAAATTCTCACTAAAGCTTTCCAATCTGTAGGGGTCCAGCTGTCAGACTCTGCTAGAGCCCTTATCATGCTAATTACAAAATGTGAGTCTGGGCCGTAGTCATTGATTGCCTGCTTGAGATCTTTTAGCAACTTAAAAGGCAAAGGCACTGTGAATTCCTTTTGGTTCTAACAGGATAAGACATCTTGCATTCTAAATCTTCTTCTGCAATCCCTCTTCCTACTCTGGAGAGTAAAGGTGCTTTCCTATACTTTGCTTCTTTACGTCTATTCTCTGAGCTACTCTTTTCAATCTGGATATCTTGGAGTTCCACTTCCTGAACTTCACCTTCTGTGCTAGCTCTCCTAGTTTGCATTTCTTTGGAGCTAATCTCTCTACCTTCAGGGCTGGCTTGCTTGATTGTTTTACAATCTCTGGCCTTTCTTACACTAAATTCCAGCAGGAGAGCAGTTGCTTTTACTATGTCCCCTTCTGACTCAGGCTCATTCTTTTAGCTCTGCCTAAAATCTTCTCATCTGCCTGAAACCCGTTCTCACTGCTTCTCATCTGATTTAAATTTGGGCATCTTAGACGTTGCCTGTTCTGCTTCTTGGCTTTCTCTACCTTTGAAAGCAAGGGAGCTTCCTGGGATTGTTTAATAGCCATGCTTTGGATCTTGCAATCCACTGCCTCTAGTACTGTATCACCTTTAAACCTTCGGAGTCTGCAGTCTCGCGAGAGCATACAGGCTTTGGCAATGAGGTTCTGTTCTAGAATTGGAGGCTTTAGATAACAAACCAATCCCTGCCTTTTCAGTTTTTCCTAAAGTTTCATAACCTAAATCATGCTTATTCACAGACACTTTAGCTTGCTTTGCTAGATTTGAATAGACACAAGACTTCTCACTAGACTGTTCATCCTTATTCTCTTCCTCCTGCAAAAGTTTTAAAACCATCTTAACTTGTACCCACAGAGACCACTTCTCCATAGGGATACTCTCCCCATCTCTGTGCTTCCTTTAAGTTGACAATGACCTCCTCCCAGGTCTCTAAATCAAAAGTTCCTTCCTCTGAGAACCATGAATTATACCTTTTTACTACTTTTAGAAAACATTGTATCTTTTTCTTCGTTACTTTTACACCTTGTCTTTTCAGTAAGTAGAGAGCATGGTACCATAAGTTTCAGGTTTACTTTTACCTTGCTCCCGTTATCCTCTTTAAAATTGTAATTCACTATTTCCACTACTTCTCTGTCAATCCCCACACCGGATCCTCACTTCGCACAATTTTCAAATTCACTCTACGTACCAATGGGGCCATATAATTGTTATATGGGATATAACTCATATTGTCCCACGTTGTGCGCCATTTGTCTGGGGAAGCCCGCCTTGTGCTGGGGCTCCAGCCTCCAGCCCAGTCCTTGAGCCTCCTGCCTGGTCTCCATCCCACCTCCCTTCGTCCACACTGAGCGTGGGCCTGGCTGGTAAGATCATGGCCATCCAGGAGGTGAGCATGCTACCATGAATTGTGTCTGACTGCATTATTGTAATGTCTCTTCTATCGCTCATGCTCCCGGTGACTTTAATATAATATTTATATATCTCAACCATACAATTGTGCTTATTGAACCCAAGATTACTGGTGGGGGGCTGGCACCCCAACTCATACCACAGTACATACCATTTGTCTAGTTCTTCAATGCTTCCTCTCCCGCTCACTCCCTCCAACTATCATGACCTCAGCTCTACCTTACAAAGCCGGCTAGACCAGAGCATGTACACTGGTACAGATAAGAACTCTCAACACACAGAATCCAGGACAGATAAACCCTTCAGGAACAGTAATGGAAGTAGTGATAACATGAGGGTAGGGATGAGATAGAGGGAACTGATAGCAATGATTGATGTATTAACGCTCACACCCCAGGGGGACAAGCAACAGAAACATTGGTGAAGTGAGACCTTGGACATTGTAAAATATGAAAGTATAATTTATCAAGGTTTCATGAGGGTGGGAGAGTGGGAGAGAAGGGGGGAAAAGGAGCTGATACCAAGGGGTCAAGTATAAAGAAAATGATGATGGTACCGTAGGTACAAATGTGCTTGATACAATTGATGTATGCATTGTTATAAGTGGTGTAAGAGCCCCCGATAAAATGACTTAATTTTTTAAAAGTGTTTAGGTAGATCTTGATGGAGGATAGATTGAGAAACAATAGTTTCAGAATTTGATAATTTTGCTTAATAATCAAACTGAAAACTCACTGCCATTGCATCTTTTGTGACTCACAGCAACCCTGACTTTCAGCAACCCTATTGGACAGGGTAGAGCAGCCCCTGTGAGTTTCTGAGACTGCAACTCTTTACAGGGGTAGAAAGCCCTAACGTTTCTCTCTCAGAGCGGGTGGTGGTTTTGAACTATGTGGGTAGCAGCCCAAGTGAAAACCACTATGCCACCAGGGCTCCCTGTGCCACATAGCGGGAGCTGTTGTTTTCCCAAACATTCACTTGGCTATTTCTTTTATAAGAAGCCAAGTAATTTGGCAGCTTATTTCTGTTCCAGTTTTCTTATATAGAAAATGTGGTGACAGTGTGAACCTGTTTGTTGTAGTTTATGTGAACATAATTGAGTGATCTAGACCAAGTGAGCTAGACCAAGTGAGCTGACTGGTCAAAAATCAGACCTGTGGATTGCCAAATTGGTTCTGCTGAGATTGGGGCTTTCCTGGATCCACAGGCTTCCTCCAAGCTGTGTCCGAGAAGCTCTGCATTTTAGAGCTACATTTTATAGTTGAAAGAGAGGCCTAAGGAGGGAGGGAGTCCTTAAGCTCTAAGACCTTAATGCTGTCATTGCTGTCCTCTTTTAGTGTACCTGCAGTTTCCACACTGCAGTGGGAACCATTGAAACAGCTGTTCTCATTCTCTGAGATGGTGTGCCACCCCACTCCATACCACCACCCCCTCATCCCTTTCTCTTATTGTAGAGATAATGCCCCTTCCATATGTATCTCAGATATTCAATTAATGAAGAAAGACAAAAGTAGGAGAAATGATTTAGATGAAGGAGACCATAAGCATGAGGCCATAATGGGGTCCAAAGGCTGTGTGGCCATGTCGCTAATTATAGAAATGGATGAAATCTGCCACAAAAATGTGATTGGAGGCAGAGCAATTCATCACTCTCTCAGGCAGGACTACATAAGTGAGAATGGGGCCATTATGGAGACATGGAGACGATCACAGATTAGAAAGGCTTACTGGATTTGTTCTGGGGCCTTCCGACCACTATAACTCATGACCATAGGGTCTTAGACTTTCCCAATTTCCATTGAGGACCTTCCCAGGGAAGTCCCAGAGGGCAGATTGCTCCTCTCTGCTCTGGCTAGTTGTTGTTGCGTGCCATTGAGGACACTTGGACTCGTCGTGACCTCACATACAACCGAATGAAACACTGTAGGGTCGTGCACCATCCTCACAATTGTTCCTGTGCCTGAACCACCGATGAAGCCACTGAGTCCATCCACTTCTTCGAGGACCTCCTCTGTTTCATGGCTTCTCCACTGTACCAAATAGGATGTCCTTCTCCAGGGACTGGTCTCTCCTGACAACATGTCCAAAGTATGTAAGATGGCGTCTTGCCATCCTTGCCTCTAAGCAGCACTCTGGCCTTATTTCTTCTGATACAGATTGGTCAGTCCTTCAGCAGTCCATGGTACTGTCAGTAGTCTTCTGGTGGACCACAATTCGATGCATCTGTTCTTCTACAGCCTTCCTTATTCAGTGTCTAACTTTCACATGCATATGATGCAATGGAAAATAGCATGGCTTAGGTCATGTGCACCTTAGTCCTCAGAGTAACATCATTGTTCTTCAACACTATAAAGAGGTTTTCTGCAGCAGATTTACCCATTACAATACATCTTTTGATCGCCTGACTGCTGTTTCTATGAACATTGATAGTGGATCTAAGCAAGACAAAATCCTTGACAACTGAAGCCCTTTTCTCTGTTTATCACCTATTGGTCCAGTTTTGGGGATTTTGGTCTTCCTTATATTGAATTGTAACCCATATTGAAGGCTGCAATCCTTGATCTTCAGCAAGTGGTTCAATTCCTCCTCACTTTCAGCAAACAAATGGTGTCATATATGCACACAAGCAGGCTCCCAAAAGTTAGTGGAACAAGGAATCAAAAGAGAATGGAATTTTTCAGGGACTTTTTGAAATACCAGTGTGTGTGTGTGTGTGTGTGTGTGTGTGAGAGAGAGAGAGAGAGAGAGAGAGAGAGAGAGAGAGGAGATGTGGGCATAAAACAAACATCAAGCAACATAAGGGAGAATGCTGTTGGCTGCTGTTGAACTGATTCCGGTGCGCATGCACAGTGACCTGCTGTGTGCACCATAGTGACCCCTCAGAAGCAGATCATCAAGCCTACCTTTCAACTGAAATTCTGAGAATTCACAATTTTCAGAAGTATGTGGATAACAGTGAAAGCCAAAATTCTATTTGCACAGTCCCCACGTGGATTAAGCTTCCAGTGAATTCCTTCAGACCATTGACCAGGGATGTGAACACTCTTGCCACCAGGCAGAGGGCATTGGAAAGTGGATTACCCCTTAGGCAGCCCATGGTGGGGCTTAGAGACTTGCCTAAGTGTATCCTTGAATCGAGGCTGCCATTCTGGGCTGCACGGTCATGAGTCATGCCCCCAAAGCCTTGGTTGTTTGGCCCTGGACCACTCTTGTAAACTGTCCTGTTTAACACAGGTCCCAATCCTTGTCCTATTCTTGCTTCTGTAGTCCCACCTGGAACTGTGATGTTGGGATCTGCCGCCATGTCCTTTCAAGTCTGTGAATCTCAGATAACCCTTACATATCAATAAGACCTCTTGCTAATAGTTTCCCTCCCCTCATCTCGATGGCATGTGTTGGCCCTTGGACTATCTAGGTTACCTAGCGGGCATTTGGATTATGTAGGCTCCCTAGCGGGAATTTGGACTATATAGATTACCTAGCGGGCAATTAGACTTTGTAGGTTATCTAGCGGGCACTTTGACTATCTAGGTTACCTAGCTAGCACTTGAACTATCTACGTTACCTAGCGGTTACTTGGAGTATGTTGGTTACCTACCGGGCTGTTGGACTATCTAGGTTACCTAGCCGGCACTTGGGCTATCTAGGTTAACTAACGGGCACTTGGACTATGTAGGTTCCCTAGCGGGCCCTTGGACTATGTAAGTTCCCTAGTGGGCACTTGGACTATGTGGGTTCCCTAGCGGGCATTAGGACTATCTGGGTTACCTAACGGGCACTTGGACTATGTAGGTTAACTAGCGGGCTTTGGACTATGTAGGTTACCTAGCGGACACTTGGACTATGTAGGTTCCCTATCGTTCACTTGGAGAATGTAGGTTAACTAAGGGGCACTAGGACAATGTAGGTTACCTAGCGGGCCTTGGGACTATCTAGGTTACCTAGGGGGAACTTGGACTATGTAGGTTTACTATTGGCCACTTGGACTATCTAGGTTACCTAGCAGGCACTTGGACTATGTAGGTTAACTAGCGGGCACTTGGACTATCTAGGTTACCTAGCAGGCACTTGGACTATGTACGTTTCCTAGCGGGTACTTGGACTATCTATGTTAACTAGCGGGCACTTGGACTATGTAGATTCCCTATCGGGCACTTGGACTATGTAGGTAACCTAGTGGTCACTTGAACTGTCTAGGTTACCTAGCGGGCATTTGGACTATGTAGGTTAACTAGCGAGCTCTTGGACTATCTAGGTTAACTAGCGGGCACTTGGACTATTAGGGTCCCTAGCGGGCATTTGGACTATATAGGTTACCTAGCGGGCACTTGGACTATGTAGGTTAACTAGCGGACACTTTGACTATCTAGGTTAGCCAACGGGCAATTGGACTATCTAGGTTACCTAGCGGGCACTTGGACTATGTAGGTTCCCTAGCGGGCACTTGGACTATTTAGGTTACCTAGCAGGCACTTTGACTATCTAGGTTAACTAACGGGCACTTGGACTATGGAAAGAAGGGCCTAATGGTCACCAGGACCCATGGTTAATCCAGGCGTGGTCATCTGATTCCAATCGATCAGACCTAGCTATAAATCACTTATATGTCTGGGTAATTAAAAGCAAATATAAATTTTCAAAAAAAATAACGTTGCATGGGATAGAAAGAGAATACATAACAACATCAGACATAAATATGCCTCAAGACAAACTCATTGTGCACATCCAGAATATATAATGGCTCTTGCTAAGATGCATTTCCCACTAGACCCTACCCCAAGCCAGTAAAAGCCAGAAACTCTACAGTAAACTGTGGATTGTACTACTCTGAAATGGGAGCTGTGTCTCTAGACCTAATTTGGGGCTGTTCGTGCTGAGGACTCACCAATACCTGCTGCAGTGACAACAGTCCAGGTGAGAATAAGGAAATCTGGATGACAGCCAGGATATAGGAGCACTGAGACCTCAAATTGCTTCTAGGCGAGCATGGCCTAATGGGCTTCCATTTATGCACCTCTGGCAGGAGGAGTTTGTTCTGGAAAGTAATGGTTTCTAAGGAAGTATTTCTTAAACTTTCACATGCATGCACTTACCCAGGTTCCTGGAAATCGGGCTGGGGGGCAGATTCTGATTTTGTGGGTTCAGGGTGGGGGGTCTAGGATCCAGCAGTTCTAGAGGCCCTGGTACTCTTGGGCTGTTAACCACAAGGACAGTAGTCCTAAACCACCAGCCACTCCTTGGGAGAAATATGAGGCTGTAGACTCCGGGCAAGAGTGACAGTCTGGGAAACCCACAAGGGCAGTTCTACCCTGTCCTGTAGGGTCACTATGAGTCAGCATCAACTCGATGGCATTAGCATGGGAGAAGCTAATGCTGATGTTGCTGGTTCCTTGACCTATCATACTTTGAGTGGCAAAGTCCCAAGGGCCTTCCCGGATGTGATGGCCAAAAGCAGTAGTGTTCACCCTTGGTCATACTTTGGAATCCCTTAGGAGCTTTCAAGCCTCCCATTGGCCTGGCGCCATCCCAGACCAATGAAGCAAGACTTAGTGGAAGCAGGATTCAGGTCACGGTCAGTGAGAAAGCCCCCTTGGCAATGCCAACGTACAGCCAGTGCAGAGTCGAACTGGTCGACGACTCCACATGACTCCATATACTTTGGTGAAGCCAGCTGTTTGGGCAAGGTTTTCAGAGTTACCACCCATGTAGACTTGTTGGTGATAGTGCATTAAATAGAGCACATGCAGTGCATTGCATGAGTGTCCTATGTCATGCAACCACATCAGGGGTATGTTGAGCCAATTTCTCTGGGAGACCAAGGGTGTTGGCTCCATCCTGAACGTTGGCAGGGTAATGGACTGACACAGAGGAAACTCATTCTCTTTGTGGTGGTGCACTAATGGGTTCTTCACAGAAGGCCAAGTCCATGGCTGCAGATGCTCACGGGGCTGAGGGAGCAGGTCAAATCCTAAGTCCGAGGTGGGTGTTTGCATATTTACATGCCCTCACTGCCATCAAGTCCATTCCAACTCACAGGCCCATGGGACTGAGTAAAATGGCCCCCGTGGGTTTCTGAGACTGTGATTCTTTAGAGGAGTAGAAAATCTCCTCTTTCTCCAGAGGAGCGGTTGGTCATTCAAACTGCTGACCTTGAGATTAACAGTCCAACTCCTGACCACTCTTGCCGTCAGAATTCTATTTATTTACACAAGTATATATATATCCTTTCCCAAAAGAACTCCACATTTTCAAATCATTCTTGACACTCATGGCCTTTTTTCCTTTATAGCCATGCCTTTGGTTGAAACACAGATATAAGAGAAATATTTATCTACTTATAGGGGTACAAAAGTAGCTTTGGTGGCATAGTGTTTGCATGTTGGGCTGCTAACACCAAAGTCAGCACTTTGAAACCACCAGCCACTCCGTGGGAAGAAGAGTCTGTCTACTCCTATAAAGAGTTACAGTCTCAGAAACTCACAGGGACAGATCTACTCTGCCTCATAGGGTCACTATGAGTCAGCATCACCTCCCTGGCAGTGAGGTAGATTTTGGTTTCATAGAGATACAAGTCAGTCCTGAGCTGCTAAAGACAAGGTTGGCAGTTTGAACCCACCAGCTGCAGAGAAAGAGGAGGCTTTCTATTCCCATAAGGAGCTACAGTTTCAGAAATACCCACAGGGGAAATTTTAACCTCTCCTGTAGGATCAATATGAGTCAGAATCGACTTATCGGTGGTGAGCAAGTGGAGGGGACCCTAAACAGGTTCCGGTGGACCTTAAGAGTTCTACTAATTGTGCATGCTCTGTAAAATGTAAACCAAGATTTTACTTTTGCAAACATTATTTTTTCTAAACACGTCTAACTGTGAAACTATACTCGCATGCGGGTCTTTCAACCTGGTCAGTGGTCTGGGGAAGTGAAGGGGCCTGACATCCTTTGTTGTTGTTAGTGCTGTCCAGTCATTCTGACATCACAGGGACCTTCTTTGCAACACAAGGCAGCACTGCCCAGTCCTTTGCCAGCCTCAGGGGTAGTATGTTGGAGCCCATGGTTTCAGCTACCGTGTCCTCCAGTTCACCAAGGAGTTTCCTCTTTGTGCTGCTTACTAAACCCGTTTCTAAGGAGTCCATTCCAACTCACGGTGACGCCGTGTGGGTCAGCACCACGGGACCCCACATAATGCCTTATACCATATATATATATATATATATATATATATATATATATATATATGTATATATATATATATGTATATATATATTGTGCATAATGCCTTATACCTGGTCCCTTTGGCACCTTGTGATCGCACAGGCTGGTGTGCTTATTCCATGTGGGCTTTTTTGCTTCTGAGCCAGATGGCCGTTTGCTCACCTTCAAGCCTTTAAGACCCCAGACACTATCTCTTTTGATAGCCTCTGGCCTTTACTTCGGGGTCTTCGGTCCCTGCAAGGTGGACACATGCCTGCTGTGCGGGTATGGGACGTGTCGGAGCGCAGCCTGGTGGCGGAGCTTCAGGAGCATAAGTATGGCATGGCATGTGTGGCCTTCTCATCCAGTGCCAAGTACATTGTCTCAGTGGGCTACCAGCATGACATGATCGTCAATGTCTGGGCCTGGAAGGTGAGTGGGCTGCTGGCCTCAGGACAGGCGGGGCCGGGAGGGGAGCCAAGAAACTGCTGACCGGTGGCCTTTACTTCCGCCTGCTGGCCTCAGTCCCTTTCTAGAGAACTCTGAGCAGAAAGGAGCAACTGGGTATCTAGGATGCTGAAGAAGGGGCAGAAGGAGAGGTCAAGTTCACAGCTTGTCTAACCTTCAGTGTGTAAGTTTCTTTTCCCTCAGCTCCTAGAAGCAGAGCCTTGATTTCCCTTGACTTTCTCTCCAGAAAAACATTGTAGTGGCTTCCAACAAGGTGTCCAGTCAGGTGACAGCAGTATCCTTCTCTGAGGACTGCAGCTACTTTGTCACTGCAGGCAACCGGCACATCAAGTTCTGGTACCTCGATGACAGCAAGACCTCAAAGGTGAGGCAGCAAGTAGCCACTAGGGTGGGGTCTGCCCAGATATGTTCCACCTGCGCCCCCTTCTGCATGCTCAAAAGCCCCTTGGAAGTCTCAGCTGGGCCAGGTGCTATGTCAATATGCAAGGGAAGCCTTCTCCCTCCCTCCCCAGGGCCTGCTTTCCAGGGGGTAGCCTGCAGGGTGTGTGGGTGGCACCTGTGGTGGGTCTCCACAGGTGAATGCCACTGTACCCCTGCTGGGCCGCTCTGGGCTGCTGGGGGAACCTGCGGAACAACCTGTTCACTGATGTAGACTGTGGCTGCGGGAAGAAGACTGACAGCACCTTCTGTATCACATCCTCTGGGCAGCTGTGCGAGTTCAGTGACCCGGAGACTGTTGGACAAGTGGGTGGAGCTGAGTGTAAGTGAATGCTTTGTCGGCACCCTCCCGTCTGTCACCTCCGGGCTCCAGGGCACCTGAGTCTGCATGCACGCTGGGGGAGGCCCCAGGCGGAGGAATGTGTTTGGGAACCTCTCTGCTTGCTCGCCCTCTCTGTCTCTGCCTCTTCCTCTGCTTTCCTCTTCTGCTCAGCACACAGACAGCATCACAGTAAGTGTGCTGGCCCTGTCCGCTGCCTCTGCTGCCTTTCTCTGGGCCGGCCTTTTCTGGGTGTGTCTTTGCCCAAACCTCAGGTGCCTTATAAGGCTTGCTGACTCCTTCCCCCTAATTGCACGGGGCTGTGGGCCCTCTGGCCAGCTGCTGTTAGAGGGAGGGGCATTGAGGGGCTCTGCCCAGGGCAGCTGGCCTGCCTTGCGCTTGTCCTTGCCTCTTGGCTCATGGCTGTTGAGGTGTCCGGTGAAGGAGTGGACAGACGCCCTTGCTGACTGTGGCTTCTGTGCTCACAGACCACAGTGGCCCACTGCATCTCGGTGAGCCAGGACTACATCTTCTGCGGCTGTGCTGACGGCACCGTGTGCCTTTTCAACCCCTTCAACCTGCACTTCCTCAGCACGCTGCCCCGGCCCCATGCCCTGGGCACAGACATTGCCAGCATCACAGAGGCCAGGTGAGCGGTGTGGGTGGGCCCCTGAGTCCTGTCAGAGCCCCACTCTGTGCCAGGCCGTCCCTGGCATGCTGCAAGGAGAGGAGGGCACACATAGACCTCTGGGAAGACCCTTGCAGTCAAGCACAGGTGGGTCTTTTAGCATTTGTTGCTCACTGTGGGCAACCGTGGTAATCTGAGTCTGCAGTGTGGTAATGCATTGTCCTGTAAACACCACAGCTAGGACAGACGGGCAGTTCCTTAGGGTTTCTGAGAGAGGCTGGAAACCTGACGGAGCAGGCCTTTCTCCCTCAGGGTGGTCCTGGGTAGCAGCTAAGGTAGGAGGGTCTTATTGTAGCCTCGGGCCTTGGGTTGGGTGATTGCAGGAAGTGAAGTTTTGCTCTGGTTTCAGTGCTGCCAGGAAGCGGGGCAGTTCTGCAGTTGGGTATATTAATTTCTCATTCAGGGAAGGAGTGGGCTAAATCTGCAAATGGCAGGAAATGATATATGACCATGACTGGTTTGCACAGTGCCCTTCCTTTTCCTCTGACGTGAGTCTAGAAGGGCCTGACATCTGCTTGGCTGCATCACGGCCACACACTGTCCCCGCCTGATGTTGGGGGCTATGAAATAGCTTGTGTTCTTTTGCAGAGCCCCATGGCAAGGAATGCCAGGCCAGCCGCTGCGTTCTTTCTCCAGTGACTGCTGGCCAACCTGCTGCTCCTCCCTTTAGTGCCCCTTTTCATTAGCGCTAACTCACCAGTTTGCCCTGTCTGCCCTGGACACCCTGACCCCCTCTTTCCTCAGTCGCCTTTTCGCTGGAGTGGCCAATGCGAAGTATCGGGACACCATCACCTTGACCTTTGATCCTGCAAATCAGTGGCTGTCTTGTGTGTACAATGACCATGGTACTTATGTCTGGGATGTGAAGGACCCCAAGAAAGTGGGCAAGGTGTATTCAGCTCTCTATCATTCCTCCTGCGTCTGGAGTGTAGAGGTACGTGGGCCAGGTCTGCTGAGACTGACCGTGTTTCCTGGCCTACCATTAGGAGCTGGGGTTCCTCAAGTGTGGAATTTGTTTCCTCCAGCACCCTTGCTCCCCAAGCTGTGCCCCTGGGTCCCTTCGTATCTGTTAATTGGCTCTGAGGATGGGAGGGGATTTTAGTGCTGACTCATCTCAGACGTTTTTCAGTATGCCCCTGTGCAGTCTTAGCTTGGCCTCTTTGGACATGTTCCTGAACTTGACCAAACCTTAGTTTCTGCAATTGTGAAATGACATACCTGATGCATTTGATTTTTACGAACAGGAGACAATGTAAGTGGGAGATTTAGAATGCCTAGTACTTACTAGGTGCTTGGTTAATGTATATTCCTTTACTTGTTAAAGACAAGAGCTAATCATTATGACTTGCTTGCTATGGGATAAGCCGTTGCCTCCAGGGGACAGGATGGGGGAACTTTAGGCCCCCAAGGACAGAGGTTCAGGAGGGTTTAGCTGAAAAGGGTTGGGGACAAAATTTATTATCTCCAAGGGAAAGATACTAACTTGACAATGAAGAAACGGCAAAACCCACCCTTAGCCAAGTCATTAAGGTTAACATCCCGTGGCAGCAGCATGAATCTGGTGAGAGGGTACACTGAGAGGTTTCAAAATGTTCCCAGAAAATGTTATGACTCTTAAGAACTCCCAATAAAATGTTGAACAACAACAACCAACGTTGATGGAAAGTTTCTTTTAGTTCTGTTTTTCCATGCAGCCTCCTCCTAGCATTGTGTCTGGTATTCTTGACCCAAATGTATAAGGAACTTAGGATAGTCATGAGGAAACATCAGGCAACCTTCATTTGAGGTACACCTGCCAGAGTAACTTATCACACTCTCCCAGGTGTCAGGGTAGGAAAGACAAGCAAAGACTGAAAGCCATTCTAGACTGGGACAGATGACACCCATGTGCCGTGGGGGCTCCTAGGATCCTGGAGCAGAAGAAGTCCATTCGTGGGATAAACAAACAAACTCATTGGCATTGGGTTGATTCCAACTCAGAGCAACCCCCGCTGGTGACATTTAAATAAAGTCTAATAATGTTGTACCAGTGTGACCTCCGTGGTCCTTATCACTGTGTACTGTAGTGCATAAAACATTAATACGAAGGGAGACCAGGTGAGAGAGTTGAATGTGACATATCTTGACTCATTTTTCTAAAGGTTCAACCCAAAAGGTAAAGTAAAACAGCTCTTGATGGAGAGGAAAAGGTGGAAGGGGGTGGGTGATGATTCTTTCCCCCCGCTGCCTGGCACTGAACGGGCTCTCCTCTCTTCTCATTTTGCAGGGTCTACGAATTGCAGTTCCTGAGTGAAATGCTGAAGGTGGAGGCCCATGAGTCAGAGATTCTGTGCCTGGAGTACTCGAAGCCAGACACAGGTACCTGACCCTGGCCTGGAATGGCCTTGAGTGAGCCCCTCCAGTCTGGCCAGAGCCACTGATACTTGTCCTGCCTCTTGACTATGGGGCTGATCGTTCTTTTGGCTACCAAAAGAGTTAGTGATCCTTCTTGATGTCTCTGAAGGCTTCTTGTTGTTTCTGAAGGCTTTGGGGAGGACTGCATCTCAACTCTGCCCGACTCCATGGCTCATGTGGCTTAAGGATGTGGGGCTCAGTTTCTCTGGGTGCTCTTTGCTGGGCACTCATGTTGGGCTGCGATCCACAAGCTCAGCAGTTTGAAACTACCAGCCGCTCTGCAGGAGAAAGGTGGGCCTTTCTACTCCTGTAAACAGTTACAGTCTCAGAAGCCCATAGGGGGTATTCACTATGAGTCAGCATTAACTTGATAGCAGCAGATTTGATTTTTGTAAAGTCTTTTTAAAGCCAACCAAAAGCTGAATCAGTGAAGAAGATCTGCTTTAGACATTGTGCTCTTTTAAAGAATAATCTGTCTGTGATCAGATTGACACAGGAACTTGGAAGGTTAGGTGAAAAGTTTAAGGGGCAGTGAGCTTATGTGTGTGATGGAAATTTGGAATTGGAAAAGGACAGTGAGAATGGCTACATAATTTCAGAAATATAATGAATGTTAGCACATTGTACATGTAGAAATGATCGAATTGGTATATATTTTTGTGTGCATTGTTTTAGATCAGGGAGAAGACTCGAAGTTCAAATATAATTTACAGAGACCCCCTTGTTAAATCTTGAATGGGACAAAGTCCAGAAAAAACAAATCATCTGGTTGAGGGAGACCGTAAGCATGAGGCCATAATGGGGACTGAAGGATTCACAACAGCTCGGTCACATGGAAAACAAAGGAAGCCCCTTTAAAAGTCAAGTTCCCAGCAGATCAGACCATCACAGTTGGAAATGTGACTACAGAAATGGGAAAGGGACCATGATTGGAGTAAATACATTATTGCAGACTAGAAAAGTTTACAGGACTGGTTCAGGGCCCTCCAACCATCTTGGTCAGGGCATGAACGTGCAACCTCAGTACCCCAATTCCCATCAAGGACATACTCAGGCAAGTTCTTGAGGGCTAGACTACTCCTCACCAGGCTGGCCAGAGGAGTGTGTGGAAGCAAACAAACTCTGCCTGAGGGCAAAGCATTTTACGTTGCTAGTTCAGAGTCATGGAGCTCTAGTGCCATAGAAGGTTATGGGTTGGGCGGTTAACCACAAGGTTTCACTCTTCAAAACCACCAGCCAGCTCCAGGGAAGAAAGATGAGGCTTTCTACTCCAATAAAAATATATAGTCTGGAGATAAAAAGCCCCAATGTAAGTTAACTGGGTTGATTCCTACTAGAGGGATAATGTGTGTGGGCCAGATGCTTGCAAGGTCCCTCAAGGCAATGCTGCCAGACTGCAGTCTCTGCTCCCTGCTGGTGGAGACAATGGATTGCTTTTCTCTAAAACTTGGAACCATTAGCTTGGTTCCAGTAGGTGGAGTTCACACCCTACTGATAATGGTTCATATGGAGATCCAGAAAACAGGTCAAAGTTAAGCTGCCATTCTAAATGTAGGATCCGCCCATTTTGTCACCTGTATACCCCCAATCCCTCCTCTTCCTATTGCATGTATGCCCCTAGACCACCCCTTCTCACCGCTGTATAACATAGTCCAAGTCCTTCCTGTGATGTATGTCTTTACCCTCCCGTTTCCAATTCCCCTTGTCCTCCTTCCCTTCCCCCTCTCTCCATGTGGACCACCAAGTGGGGCTGAGGTGAGCAATGCTACCATGATATGTGTGTGACTGCATTATTGTAATATCTCTTCTATCTCTCATGCTCCCAATGACTTTAATATTTATATCTCAACCCTTTATGTTTCCAGGGCTTTCAATGACATTAGGCATCTTTTCAATGTTTATGAATCATGCTTATGAACCTCTCTTCTGTTAGTTGTCTGTGTGTATGCATTGCCTGTATTAAAAACATATAGAACCGAGCAATTTGTCTGGAAAAATAATTTATAGAAACTTTATGTTAGATTGCCATGCGTTTTGCATAGCCAATTGTTCTTTTAAAACACTTTTCTTGTCATTGTGATACCATGCTAAAAGGTAAAAACATCTGTATATAGTCAAATAGCTTTATCTTTCCTTTAAAGACATGAACCTTCGTGTCTTGCTTAAAGTTTCCACCTCACTAAAGCTAAATTGCTACCCTCGAAAATAAATCCCTCTAAGTTTTTAATGCTTTGAATATTTTATCGCTCTAATCCTCCTGGAGTTTATTTTTGAATGTAGTATGCTCCTTCCTTTGATTTCTTGTAAATTCAGCCAATTCAACCACTCATTAACCAAAGTATTCCTTTACCACTGGATTGTTTTGCCACCTTTGCTTTGCATAGCATATAGTTCTAAATTATATCCCAGACTACTGAATTATTTGCCAGAGTGGCTTTACTAATTGTACACTGGCATCACAACACGCGGGAGCTTCGGAAAGATCGTGGGAGAAAGGAATGAAAAGAGAAGATAATTTCCCATGAATTTTTGAAGCTTCCTCGTACAGGTGCTTTACAGTAAGTCGACATTAGGGTTTATAATCAATAACAAATTCAACTGTGATCCAAGAATGAGGGGCGTGACATTTCCTGGTTGAGACAAAAGCGAACAGGCGAGCAGAATACGAAAAGAATTGGTTAACCGATGAAACTGCAGCCAAGTGTTAGCTGTTATCACAAAAATGAACACACAGAATATTCTTGAACTTGGAAGTGGGAACTTCAGCCTTTCAACGGCCATCGACGGTGCGGGGCAACATCCCCGCACTCCTACGCTCAGGAAGGGGGTTCTGGGGTCTGCGGCGCCGCGGGGCACAAGTGGGGCGAAGGGCTGCGAGGGAACGCCGAGGCAGAGGGGTCCCCGCGAGGCGGCTGCGGGCCGCTCCAGAAGGCAGGGGTCCGGGGGCTCTGCGGTCCCTCAGGACCCTCCAGGAGAGGCTCCAGAAAGGCAGCTGGAGGCCCCGGCCGCCCGTGCAGCTCGCTGGGAGGCGCGGGCGCACGTGCTCCGCCGGTCCGGGCGGCGGGGGCGGCTGAACGGGCCCTGGCCGTGGGCGGCGGGCGGCGGGCGGGCGCAGTGCGGCGCCGGGCAGGCGGGAGGTGACCGCGCGGGGCGGTCGCGGCGGCTGGGGCTACTGACGGCACACGGATCCGGAGCGCACTGCGCGGGGCGGGGCGCCGCGCAGGTGAGAGCGGCAGCGGACCCGGATGCGGCGCGGCTGAGGGCGGCCGAGGGCGCGGGGTCGCGGCGGCTAGCTCTTGGAGATCCCGGCCGGAGGCTCCGGCGCCGGTGCTGCGCTTCCTGCCGGCTCGAAGAACGAGCCCGAGCCTGGCCGCCCTCGGGATGCCTTGCTGAGGCTCCGCCGGACGTCCCCAACAGGGGGGGGGCGGGGCGGGGCGCGTTCGGGCGCCTCCTGAGGGCGCCTCAGCGGAGAGCGGCGTTGGCGCCGTGGAGTCTACGCGGGCGGCCCGACCCGCCTGCCACTCAGGTGTCTTTTTGCACGGAAGTGAGTTTTAGGAGCGGGAAACCTGTGGTGGGCGTGACTGACGTGTTTTTAAATCATTTTCTATACATTTAAAGCTGTAAAGGCAAAACTTCATGATCCAATTAATATAGCCAAAAATTCAGGCTTGATAGAAACATTTAGAATCCAGCCACTGGGGGTAAAGTCCCCTTATTCCCATCTGTTATTGGAGGAAGGTATGAGAGAGATTGGATACTGCGGTGGGAAGAAATAGAGCCAAATAGGAATGTCTGCTTCTATAGGGAGAATGTATCAGCCATGCGCTCACTTTAAGGCAGCACAGCTTTAAGGGAGAATCTGTGGAAATGATAGATTACCGCAGGAACATGAACTTGGAGTATATCTCCAACTAACAGAGTGGTGGTCTTTCAGCCATGGAACATTAGTCTCCCAGATTCCCTCTGTACCAGTCAGGGAATAAGTCCCAGTATTATTTCCCTTGGTGCTAGTATCCCACATTTCCCCTCTCTGCATTATGTTTAAGATTCAATAGTGTCACGGAGGCAACATGGTCTCTTTTCATATCTATTAGCTTCCTATAGAAGTGACATGAGACTGCAAGCATCACAATTATGATAAAAAACACAGTCAGAGTGGAACTTAAGCTATGTGAAGTACTTTGCCCCCAAGCTCGCGGGTCCAACCCTTCCATGCTACTCATCAATTGCTTAATCACATCAGAGCCAGGAGAAGCCTCAAGCTTGTCTTTGAATGTATAGAAAATATCCTTTTTAAGCTGATCAATATCTAATGAAATGTTTCCCTTAAACCCTTGCAAATGTTTCCTAATCAAATTCCAATCATGCAATGTCTTATTATAAGGATAAGTGGTTATACAGAAATCAGTTACATTCCAATCACATTATAGCATTGACAAATTCAAAATCTTGATCTTTCAGCAAAGCAGTCTGCAGTAATGTAGGGACTTTATGGATGTGCTTTATACAATTGATGTATGTATACGTATGGATTGTGGTAAGAGTTGTATGAGTCCCTAATAAAATGTAAAAGAAGAAAAGAGAAAAAAAATGATTAGGGCAAAGACTGTACAGATGTGCTTTATACAATTGATGTATGTATATATATGAACGGTGAAAAGAATTGTATGAGCCCCAATAAATTGTTAAAATTAAAAAAAACTTCATTAAAAAAAATTAAATTAAATTAAAAAAAAATGAGTAAATGAACTTTGTCACACATAAGATTCCTCTTCTCCTTCTGTTTTAACAATTTAAATAGTAAAGCATTGCTGGATCTTGAACCAGTAAAAGTACTAGTTAGATAACCTTCATTGTTATGTAAATACCGGCTCCCATCCCTCAGAGAATTAAGAGAGCTAACTAATTGGGAGAACTTCTTATCATACTTTGAAAGACTGAAAAAATTCTTAATAAATTTGTTCAGCTGATCTTGAAGTAACTTACCAAGCAGACATTTTTTCTCCAGGCTTACCAATAAGGTTATAGGCTCAATTGAGCCGTTTTGCCTTTCAGGCTTCTCACACTGTATGATTTTACCTTGCAATATTCTGTCTTGGTTAACTTCACTCATTCCCTCTATGCTGGCTTTAGGGGAAGTTAATGGGAGGGCCTTAGGCCCCCCTGAATTGAATGCCCTAAGGAAATGACCCGGCATCCACAGTTAACAAACCTTTTTCCTTCCATTTCTAATTCCATGTGGGGGCGCTGTTTCTCCACAACAGCAGTCCAGAAGACTGCTTGATTTATAGGGTGGTCAAACTTCTCAAGTACTCTTTCCTGATAGGTATAAATTTTTACTCTAGAAATGCAAGGAAGGGAAAATTGACTTAAGCGATCCTACATTTTTACAAACCATGGTATATCAGAACTCATTACTGCCTTAATTTCTTCTTCACAATCCTGACCAATAACTCCAGCAACACCTTGAGAATTTATGTTGGACTTTCTTTTTTTTTTTTTTTTTGACTTTCTTAATAAACATCCTATAGTTCTTTTAGGTAGTGGACCCCAATTACTGCTCTTCGTTTCTGATTCAATCACAGTTTTGGGCTTTTTCTTACAACTCTTATCAACTCCAGTATCAATTTTAATTTCTTGAGTACTAAGGTTAAATCTTCCTGATAGAAACTGTATTAATCTTTCAATAAGAGGTCCCTGCTTTTGAGGATCAAGCTCCTGTGAAGGCTTCTGAGCCATCTCTTGGTTATTCAAACCAACTGCAGTGAGAACAGAGACTAGGTTTTTGCCTCTTTGGCTAGGTCTGTTCTCCTGCTGTGAGGCTGCTAGATAAAGGCGATTTCTCTCAAAGATCTTTGCTCCAGTAGGCAGACACCTTGCCTACCACGCTCTGCTATGAGGGCTCTGCATCAAGCTTCTTCCACTATTTTCCCGCCGGGAAGTCTTTGCTAATGGCGACCCTTCACGGTTGATTTTTGAACGACATTGGCTCGCCCAATGAGTTCCCTTCCTACAATGGAGGCAGAGTTCAGGTTCGTTTAAACCCGATCTCCATGGTCCTGGCCCATGCTCTGACATTGGCCGCAGCCTGCTCTGCCTACACTCTTTTGAAGATGACTTGTCTTCCCACAACTAAAGCACTTTCTTCCAGGTCTGATATAGTTTGCCAATGAAGCTGCCATGAGGTCTGCCTTGTATTCCTCTGCCTCTACATTCCTGCATATCCTAAAATAACCCAGCAAAGTGCCCTGTTCGCTGTAGGGATGCAAGGCATTTTTACAGTGCTTATTAGAGAAATCATAAGATAGCTTGTGCACTAGGTCTCTTACTGCCTGAACATTCTTCACACATTTGGAAATAGCATCTTCCAGTCGGGACACAAAGTCAGCGTAACGCTCATCATATTCTGTTGTCTTATAGCCCTGTAACGCGGCGTTCTCTCTTCTGATGGAATTATCTTTTCCCAGGCCCTTAAGCAAACCTCATGTATCTGTCCTATTGTCTGTTCAGTAAACTGTAGTTGAGACTCAACTGTAATATAATTTGCATCCCCTAGCAATTGATGAATTCCTATATCTATCCCATCCTCAGCATTCTTCCCAGCTCTTGCAAGGGCTGCTTCCTTCCATAGCATTTGATATCACAAGCATTCTGAAGAGTAAAGACAAATTCTCACTAAAGCTTTCCAATCTGTAGGGGTCCAGCTGTCAGACTCTGCTAGAGCCCTTATCATGCTAATTACAAAATGTGAGTCTGGGCCGTAGTCATTGATTGCCTGCTTGAGATCTTTTAGCAACTTAAAAGGCAAAGGCACTGTGAATTCCTTTTGGTTCTAACAGGATAAGACATCTTGCATTCTAAATCTTCTTCTGCAATCCCTCTTCCTACTCTGGAGAGTAAAGGTGCTTTCCTATACTTTGCTTCTTTACGTCTATTCTCTGAGCTACTCTTTTCAATCTGGATATCTTGGAGTTCCACTTCCTGAACTTCACCTTCTGTGCTAGCTCTCCTAGTTTGCATTTCTTTGGAGCTAATCTCTCTACCTTCAGGGCTGGCTTGCTTGATTGTTTTACAATCTCTGGCCTTTCTTACACTAAATTCCAGCAGGAGAGCAGTTGCTTTTACTATGTCCCCTTCTGACTCAGGCTCATTCTTTTAGCTCTGCCTAAAATCTTCTCATCTGCCTGAAACCCGTTCTCACTGCTTCTCATCTGATTTAAATTTGGGCATCTTAGACGTTGCCTGTTCTGCTTCTTGGCTTTCTCTACCTTTGAAAGCAAGGGAGCTTCCTGGGATTGTTTAATAGCCATGCTTTGGATCTTGCAATCCACTGCCTCTAGTACTGTATCACCTTTAAACCTTCGGAGTCTGCAGTCTCGCGAGAGCATACAGGCTTTGGCAATGAGGTTCTGTTCTAGAATTGGAGGCTTTAGATAACAAACCAATCCCTGCCTTTTCAGTTTTTCCTAAAGTTTCATAACCTAAATCATGCTTATTCACAGACACTTTAGCTTGCTTTGCTAGATTTGAATAGACACAAGACTTCTCACTAGACTGTTCATCCTTATTCTCTTCCTCCTGCAAAAGTTTTAAAACCATCTTAACTTGTACCCACAGAGACCACTTCTCCATAGGGATACTCTCCCCATCTCTGTGCTTCCTTTAAGTTGACAATGACCTCCTCCAAGGTCTCTAAATCAAAAGTTCCTTCCTCTGAGAACCATGAATTATACCTTTTTACTACTTTTAGAAAACATTGTATCTTTTTCTTCGTTACTTTTACACCTTGTCTTTTCAGTAAGTAGAGAGCATGGTACCATAAGTTTCAGGTTTACTTTTACCTTGCTCCCATTATCCTCTTTAAAATTGTAATTCACTATTTCCACTACTTCTCTGTCAATCCCCACACCGGATCCTCACTTCGCACAATTTTCAAATTCACTCTACGTACCAATGGGGCCATATAATTGTTATATGGGATATAACTCATATTGTCCCACGTTGTGCGCCATTTGTCTGGGGAAGCCCGCCTTGTGCTGGGGCTCCAGCCTCCAGCCCAGTCCTTGAGCCTCCTGCCTGGTCTCCATCCCACCTCCCTTCGTCCACACTGAGCGTGGACCTGGCTGGTAAGATCATGGCCATCCAGGAGGTGAGCATGCTACCATGAATTGTGTCTGACTGCATTATTGTAATGTCTCTTCTATCGCTCATGCTCCCGGTGACTTTAATATAATATTTATATATCTCAACCATACAATTGTGCTTATTGAACCCAAGATTACTGGTGGGGGGCTGGCACCCCAACTCATACCACAGTACATACCATTTGTCTAGTTCTTCAATGCTTCCTCTCCCGCTCACTCCCTCCAACTATCATGACCTCAGCTCTACCTTACAAAGCCGGCTAGACCAGAGCATGTACACTGGTACAGATAAGAACTCTCAACACACAGAATCCAGGACAGATAAACCCTTCAGGAACAGTAATGGAAGTAGTGATAACATGAGGGTAGGGATGAGATAGAGGGAACTGATAGCAATGATTGATGTATTAACGCTCACACCCCAGGGGGACAAGCAACAGAAACATTGGTGAAGTGAGACCTTGGACATTGTAAAATATGAAAGTATAATTTATCAAGGTTTCATGAGGGTGGGAGAGTGGGAGAGAAGGGGGGAAAAGGAGCTGATACCAAGGGGTCAAGTATAAAGAAAATGATGATGGTACCGTAGGTACAAATGTGCTTGATACAATTGATGTATGCATTGTTATAAGTGGTGTAAGAGCCCCCGATAAAATGACTTAATTTTTTAAAAGTGTTTAGGTAGATCTTGATGGAGGATAGATTGAGAAACAATAGTTTCAGAATTTGATAATTTTGCTTAATAATCAAACTGAAAACTCACTGCCATTGCACCTTTTGTGACTCACAGCAACCCTGACTTTCAGCAACCCTATTGGACAGGGTAGAGCAGCCCCTGTGAGTTTCTGAGACTGCAACTCTTTACAGGGGTAGAAAGCCCTAACGTTTCTCTCTCAGAGCGGGTGGTGGTTTTGAACTATGTGGGTAGCAGCCCAAGTGAAAACCACTATGCCACCAGGGCTCCCTGTGCCACATAGCGGGAGCTGTTGTTTTCCCTAACATTCACTTGGCTATTTCTTTTATAAGAAGCCAAGTAATTTGGCAGCTTATTTCTGTTCCAGTTTTCTTATATAGAAAATGTGGTGACAGTGTGAACCTGTTTGTTGTAGTTTATGTGAACATAATTGAGTGATCTAGACCAAGTGAGCTAGACCAAGTGAGCTGACTGGTCAAAAATCAGACCTGTGGATTGCCAAATTGGTTCTGCTGAGATTGGGGCTTTCCTGGATCCACAGGCTTCCTCCAAGCTGTGTCCGAGAAGCTCTGCATTTTAGAGCTACATTTTATAGTTGAAAGAGAGGCCTAAGGAGGGAGGGAGTCCTTAAGCTCTAAGACCTTAATGCTGTCATTGCTGTCCTCTTTTAGTGTACCTGCAGTTTCCACACTGCAGTGGGAACCATTGAAACAGCTGTTCTCATTCTCTGAGATGGTGTGCCACCCCACTCCATACCACCACCACCTCATCCCTTTCTCTTATTGTAGAGATAATGCCCCTTCCATATGTATCTCAGATATTCAATTAATGAAGAAAGACAAAAGTAGGAGAAATGATTTAGATGAAGGAGACCATAAGCATGAGGCCATAATGGGGTCCAAAGGCTGTGTGGCCATGTCGCTAATTATAGAAATGGATGAAATCTGCCACAAAAATGTGATTGGAGGCAGAGCAATTCATCACTCTCTCAGGCAGGACTACATAAGTGAGAATGGGGCCATTATGGAGACATGGAGACGATCACAGATTAGAAAGGCTTACTGGATTTGTTCTGGGGCCTTCCGACCACTATAACTCATGACCATAGGGTCTTAGACTTTCCCAATTTCCATTGAGGACCTTCCCAGGGAAGTCCCAGAGGGCAGATTGCTCCTCTCTGCTCTGGCTAGTTGTTGTTGCGTGCCATTGAGGACACTTGGACTCGTCGTGACCTCACATACAACCGAATGAAACACTGTAGGGTCGTGCACCATCCTCACAATTGTTCCTGTGCCTGAACCACCGATGAAGCCACTGAGTCCATCCACTTCTTCGAGGACCTCCTCTGTTTCATGGCTTCTCCACTGTACCAAATAGGATGTCCTTCTCCAGGGACTGGTCTCTCCTGACAACATGTCCAAAGTATGTAAGATGGCGTCTTGCCATCCTTGCCTCTAAGCAGCACTCTGGCCTTATTTCTTCTGATACAGATTGGTCAGTCCTTCAGCAGTCCATGGTACTGTCAGTAGTCTTCTGGTGGACCACAATTCGATGCATCTGTTCTTCTACAGCCTTCCTTATTCAGTGTCTAACTTTCACATGCATATGATGCAATGGAAAATAGCATGGCTTAGGTCATGTGCACCTTAGTCCTCAGAGTAACATCATTGTTCTTCAACACTATAAAGAGGTTTTCTGCAGCAGATTTACCCATTACAATACATCTTTTGATCGCCTGACTGCTGTTTCTATGAACATTGATAGTGGATCTAAGCAAGACAAAATCCTTGACAACTGAAGCCCTTTTCTCTGTTTATCACCTATTGGTCCAGTTTTGGGGATTTTGGTCTTCCTTATATTGAATTGTAACCCATATTGAAGGCTGCAATCCTTGATCTTCAGCAAGTGGTTCAATTCCTCCTCACTTTCAGCAAACAAATGGTGTCATATATGCACACAAGCAGGCTCCCAAAAGTTAGTGGAACAAGGAATCAAAAGAGAATGGAATTTTTCAGGGACTTTTTGAAATACCAGTGTGTGTGTGTGTGTGTGTGAGAGAGAGAGAGAGAGAGAGAGAGAGAGAGAGAGAGAGAGAGAGAGAGAGAGAGAGAGATGTGGGCATAAAACAAACATCAAGCAACATAAGGGAGAATGCTGTTGGCTGCTGTTGAACTGATTCCGGTGCGCATGCACAGTGACCTGCTGTGTGCACCATAGTGACCCCTCAGAAGCAGATCATCAAGCCTACCTTTCAACTGAAATTCTGAGAATTCACAATTTTCAGAAGTATGTGGATAACAGTGAAAGCCAAAATTCTATTTGCACAGTCCCCACGTGGATTAAGCTTCCAGTGAATTCCTTCAGACCATTGACCAGGGATGTGAACACTCTTGCCACCAGGCAGAGGGCATTGGAAAGTGGATTACCCCTTAGGCAGCCCATGGTGGGGCTTAGAGACTTGCCTAAGTGTATCCTTGAATCGAGGCTGCCATTCTGGGCTGCACGGTCATGAGTCATGCCCCCAAAGCCTTGGTTGTTTGGCCCTGGACCACTCTTGTAAACTGTCCTGTTTAACACAGGTCCCAATCCTTGTCCTATTCTTGCTTCTGTAGTCCCACCTGGAACTGTGATGTTGGGATCTGCCGCCATGTCCTTTCAAGTCTGTGAATCTCAGATAACCCTTACATATCAATAAGACCTCTTGCTAATAGTTTCCCTCCCCTCATCTCGATGGCATGTGTTTGTCCTGTTTAAGATTTAATAAATTATCTTTGAGATTTGGGATATCCTCTTACCCTAAAACACAAGGCATCTCTGGGTGTATTCCAGCTGCCAACTTTTTAGGTAGTAGTCAAGAAGTTCGCTGTTATGTCACCCAGGAAGCTGGGGAAAGGATGATCACCAGAACAAATCCATTATTCCCTCCACTCGCTTCCTAGCCTTTGAATCTCCACCTTGGAGGCAACTATGGCCTTTCTGTTTCTTTTTGATGATCATGTACGCATGTCCAAGTAAAGCTTACTTTTTACTCTTTTGTATCGCCTATTTCATTAAATATTATATTTTGGAGATTCTTCCAAATGGATTCATACAGAATGACCTCATTCATTTAAGAGTGCATGCTGTTACACAATACAGCTATGATAAAATGCATCTAACCAACCTTTCTTTTTTCTCTGTGTATTTTACCAATTTTCCTGTCAAAATTGACCATATCTGAGTTTGCTTTCAGGGACACCTTAAGTCTAGTACCCCTTGAATCCTAGGGCCTGGAGTCCTCCTCCTCTTCAGAACCAATCTCTGTGCAGGTGTGCTGGTATGTGAACTGTGAACCCTCTCCCTAAAATCAAAAAATAAAACCCAAACTCACTGTCATCAAGTCACTGTTGACTTGCAGTGACCCTCTGAGTTTCTGAAACTCTGTCTATGGTAGTAGAAAAACCAGTCTTTCTCAGAGCTGCTGGTAGTTTTGAACTGCCAACCATGTGGATCACAGCATAACTGTTAGGTTTCTCGGGTGGGAAATACCTCAGTTCTTGGCATCACAGGAGAAAGAATTCATGTCGAAGACTGATTGTTGATCCAAATGGGTTTGTATTAAGGAGAGAAGGTGATAGAGGAGAAGAGAAGAGAAAGAGAGGAGAGAGGGGGAAGGGGGAAAGAAAGGATTGAGAGAGAGAGAGAGAGAGAGAGAGAGAGAGACCCCACAGAAAAACAGGGAGGTGGTCTCCAGGTTCGGCCTTTAGTGGCTTCGGCTGGGAGGCGTGGTTGACATTATTGGTTGACCCCATTGGCTGAATTAAGCCCACCTGGCCTGGTTTGCACCCACCTAAGTGCACTGCCTCCCTGCCTCATGTGCCTGAATTTGGAGCCTGCCCAGTAGACACCCTGGTCCCAGCTCTAGCTACCTAACATAAAACTACACCATAACACTACTCCCTCCTAAACAGCATAGCTAAAAATATGAGTTGAGCAGAGAAATTGGTTCTTAAAAGAATGCCTTCGCTTACAACCGATTGTCATTTTAAATTTCACTTGATGGTGTAGAGAGAACCAAGAGATCATTCCATCCCTCAGATTACTTGTAAAGTACTGCAGAAACCTCAGGAAAGCCAGCAATTGCCTGCAAGACTGAGGTAAGAATCTCAAGGTTGACTCCCAAAACCATACGCATTGCTATAGAGTTGATTCTGACCCATAGCAACCTTACACAGGACAGGGTAGAACTAACTACCTCTGAGTTTCCAAGTCTGAAACTCTCTATTTTTGTAAATCATTTTATTGGGGGCTCTTACAGGTCTTATAACAATCCATACATCAATTTTGTCAAGCACATTTGTACATATGTTGCAATCATCATTTTCTTTGTATGTGAGCCCTTGGTATCAACTCCTTTTATTTCCCTCCCTCCCAACCCTCCCTACCTCATGAACACTTGATAAATTATTAATTATTATTTTTCATATTGTACAGAATCCGCTGTCTCCATTCACCCAAGTTCTTGTTGTTCATGCCCCCCAGTCACCCCCTGGGGAGCGGCGTGGTTATACAGTGATCATTGCAGTCAGTTCCCCCTTTCACACCCCACCTCTCCCCCACCCTCATGGTATCACTACTCCCATTACTGTTCCTAGGGGGTTTATCTGTCCTGAATTCTGTGTGTCCAGAGCTCTTATCTGCACCAGTGTACATGCTTTGGTCTAGCCGGATTTGTAAGGTGGAACTGGAGTCATGATAGTGGGGTGAGGGCTGGGAGAGTCTGTAACTCTTTATAGGAGTAGAAAGCTTCACAGGAAAGTGAATTTGAGGCTGAGACCTTGGGAAAAGTTTGGTCAAGATAACCAGATGTGGAGTGGTGTAGGGAAGGAAAGATTAAAAATAACCTGGTCCAGGATCCTCACAAATTTTAAGTTCATTTGACGCTCCCTAGGGAGGAAGGAGGAAGAGCTATCAGCAGGCAGGCTGTGTCATGCCTACAGCCTCTACAAAAATGCTTCCTGACTCTTCTCAGAAATTCTGCCAGGTGCTACCAGCCTCCTGAGTCTGAGAATGGTTCCTCTATGTTCTTATTAAGCTGAGGAAGGTTGGCACAAAAATATTTGGGAATCCAAGGAGCATGGTGAGGTCATTTCAGGGGGTCATGAGGAATGACTAGTAGGGATTTCAGCCAAATTAAAGGGCTTAGCAATTTGAATACCAGCTGACTCTGACCTTGATCAAGCCTCTTTACCTTTCTGGGTCAATTAAAAAAATTATTTTTTACCAGGTTTCTACTATATGTCAGATATGGGGAAGCAGTAGACAAACCAATAGAAGCTAGGAAATTTGATCCCACCTGTACAGATGTTGCTTCTAAAGACAGCATTCTTTATGTATGAGTTTGCCAGTAGTAATAATTGTCGTTAATCGTGCACTCTTGCCTGAAGAAAAATCCAAGAATCTGTGTCTTTGTACCTCCCTTTTGACACCCTCAAGGAACCCAGTGGTGCTGTGAGGAAGGCATTGGCCTGCTAACCCAAATACTGGCAGTTCAAACCCACCTGATGCTCCAAAGAAGATGAGACTGTCTGTTCCCCTGAAGATATATCCTTTTGGAAACCCCACAGAGCAACTCTACTCTGTCCTATGAGAGTCAGAATAGACTAGTGAGGACAGTAGATGTGGTTTGGGTTTGGTTTCAACACCTCCTCCCTGATCTACCTCATTACATCACAGTGCCTTAATCAGCTCCCCAAGCTGGTTTGTTTTTATGGCAGATTTTCTTTCTCTCCCCAAGTGCCTGATTGTGGGAAACAGAGGGATTTCTCCCAAGCTGTCTACCCCAAATATATTCCAAACTCAGCTGCTTGCAAATGACTATGCACTTGGAGGTCATCAGGAATAGATCAGGGGTCATTCTCCCTAAGAGTTATCAGCTATCTAGTGCAAGCAGACACCACTGCTTATCCCACAACAAGTAGGATTCACTCCCTTCTGATAAGGATAGTAGTTGTCTGTTTCCTTGTAGGAGACACCAGAGAGGTCAAACCCATCCAAAGATGACCAAGGTTAGGCTGCCATCCTAAAACTAGAATCAGCCCATCTTGTCACATGTATACCCCCCAATCTCTACTCTTGCTATTGCATTTCCATAGACCATCCCCTCTCATTACTGTATCACCTATAGCACATCCCCTTCCTGTGACATGGGTCCTCACCTGTCATTAGGGGGCTTGCATGCCCCCAGAGAATATAAAAACCTGGGTTAGCATCAAATATCTCTCTTTCCACGTAGACCACCAAGCGGGGCTGAGCTGAGTATGCTACTATGAATTGTGTCTGACTCCATTTATTTCAATATTTCTCTTATGCTCTGTAACTTTACTATAATATTTATTTATTATCGCTATACAATTGCGCCCACCGGACTCATAATGATGTGTTAGGGGCTGGCTTCCCCTGACACCTGATGCTTATTCTTCTTCTGTCACCTCTGCCCCCCCACCCCCCACCTTTCTTCCCTTCCTTCTCTTCCCACTGTTGGCCACACCATTGCTGTGTGTGTTGCTCGACCTTTTTTGTGCAGGTCTCTGCAGGCAGTTGGGAGAAGAAGGGCAGTGAAAGGGACTGAACATGCCACTATCTGTGGGCAGGACAGGATGTCTGATGCTTTGCTGGCTCTTTGATATGTGAGACCAGCAGCCAAACCTACCCCTTTAAGAGCCTGGAGATGATGACTGAAGGCCTTATGCAAATATTTTTACCTTACTTTTATTGTTCTTTGTGTAAAGTGAGGGGCTGGGCAATATGTTTTTAAGACTCCAAGCTCGAACATTCCAAGAAAGTAAGCATTCAAATGTTAAATGCAGGAATTACAAATACTCCTTGACTGGGATGGGCGTGCTCTGCTCCCTGCTGCTGGAGACAATGGATTAATTCTCCCTCAAGCTTGCAACCAATAGCTTGGTTCCTGTAGGTGGAGTTCACACCCTACTGAAATGGTTCATATGGAGATCCAGACCGGTCAAAGTTAAACTGCCATCCTAAATGTAGGATCCGCCCATCTTGTCACAAGTATACGCCCAATCCCTCCTCTTCCTATTGCGTGCATGGAAGGCGGGGGTCTGGGGGTCCCGGGGCCCTTCAGGGACCCGCCAGTCATACAGCTCGACGGGAGGCGCGGGCGCGCATGCTCCGACAGTCGGTGCGGCGGCGGGGACGACGACGGCGGCGCGGCGGCGGCGGGCAGGCGGAGTGCCAAGCCCGGCGGGCATGAGGTGACGAGTGGGGCGGGCTGCGGCTGGGGCTACTGACGGCTCACCGGATCCGGAGCGCACTGCGCGCGGCGCCGGGCAGGTGAGAGCGGTGGCGCGGGACCCGGATGCGGCGCGGCTGAGGGCGGCCAAGGGCGGTGGTCGCGGCGGCGCCTGGGCCCTGCGCTGGCCGGCGGCGAGTTCCCGGAGGTCCGGGCCGGCGGCTCCGGCGCCCGTGCCGCGCTTCCTGCCGGCTCGGAAGACGCGCGCCGAGCAGCCCACAGGACGCCTTGCTGAGGCGCGGCCGGATGTCCCTGGCGGGCGGGTGGCGCGTTCGGGCGCCTCCTGAGGGCGCCTGAGCGGAGAGCGGCGTTCGCGCCATCGCGTCTACGCGGGCGCCCCGGACCCGCCTGCCACTCAGGTGTCTCTTCACGCAGAAGTGTGTTTTAGGAGCGGGAAACCTGTGGTGGGCTTCACGGACGTGTTTTTAAATCCCAGCGCCGCCGAGGAGCCCTGGGGCCTCGCCCCTAACGCCCTACTTTGCCCAAGGGGGTAAGAATGCGTGTCCAAAAGGTTGCCTGGCCAGAGCGCAAGTGCTTGTGAATGGTAGCGACTGGGAAGGCTGCACCTCGCTCCGCTGGCCGAAGCCTGGCTGCTGGGCGGGTCACGTTTATTTCCGAGCTGCTGTGGTGTGGCTGCAAGCTCCGCTGGAGTAGCTCCTAATGTTGGAGCCTGTCGTCGGCGGGTAAAATAGCATCCCGGGGCCCCTTCCTAGAGTGCTTCCTAGCACAAGCACATGGCGACTCGGAATACCTGTCCCAGGTACCTGGGGGCTGAGGCAACCCAGTGAACGTAGGATAATTTACGGGAGGTCCCAAACTTGAAGTGCTTTGCTCTTTAAATAATCTCAAGTGTCACTTTATCACTGGTTGCAGACTATAAACACACCGAAAGTATGAAACACCCACTCCCCGCACCCCCCCCCCCACCAACTACATTGGTACTTCTAAAGGGAGTGACAAGTGCCTTTGTAAACATCATCTTGGGCTGTTACTGTCTGGTGAAGTCGTCATAATTAAATTAGATGAGTACTTATTTTGAAGCACTGAATGGCTGTTTGGAAGTAGTATTCCTAAAAAAATCATCTCCAGAGAGTCAGAATCGGGGTTTTTTTTTCTTCCAAAAGCTGCATTGTAAGGTTTCAGTGGAAAAGCAGAAGTGTTTGAGTGTAATGTAGCTAGCATAGGAGAATAGAATCTTAACCGAGTTTCCCAAGGCAGGTGTGAGCAAATCTAAACCTGAACCGAATTTACTTCTCTAAAGCACAAGTGATACACAAAATCAACAACTCTGCCTTACATCCCTGTTCATGGGGATGTTCTACTGGCAGGGGTGTTATTTAGAAGTGGGGAAAATGGGAGTTTTCATTTATTGTTGCTTTACACCGCTGACCTGTGTTTCTTGGAGACTTATCCATAAAGATTTTAGATCCATCTTGCTATGAATATCAACCAAACCGATTGGGAGTGGGGTGGTGGGCATATGAACCTTGTAGTCTATCCTGTGTTCCTCTTTGTGTTATTCAGACTGTCCTGTAAAAGGTGAAACGCCACAGCGGAAGCATTAATAGGCATTATAAAAGACACTGGTGTCTGAAGTCTGATCTTGGCTCAAGCTCTGGACTGGAGTTTAAACAATGTCACTCCATCTCTCTGTCTTTCTGGATATCTTTTTTTAACATTAATTAATTCAAACTGAAAAGGATACTTAATTAGCTTCCTTTCCTCGGGTCTTGCTCTCTTGGAGTTATTTAAGATTGCTTTCTTTTTTCTTGTTTAATCATTTTATTAGGGGCTCTTACCGCTCTTATCACAATTTCTGATTTCTTTCTTCCACTTTCATATAAGGTATATGAATATAGCGACTTTGTTTGCCTTCTAGAGTATCCCCAGCATCCAGAGTAGTGCCTGAATCATTTAACTAATGTTGAATATGAAATGAATGCCATGTGTAATAACATCTTCTGGTTCCACATATAGCATGTATTGAAAGGTCTCAGATTTGTACAACTGAGGAAATAACCAGGAGACCTAGAGTTAACCTCTTAGGTGTTCTTACTCAGTCTTCATTAACAGCTGCCACTTTTGTCTTCATAAAAGTACTCTATCCATGAAGAAGATAAGCATTTAGACGCTGTCCTTGATTACAAAAGCAAATGTGAATTTCTCAGTCATGCTCATGTATACTAGATTATTAGCATTTTGGCAGCCAAGGGACCAAACAAGCTTTATCAGTTTTGATTTTTTTGGGCATCAAATTTTGGTCTTGACAGTCGATTGGTTCTAGAGTGTGGTAATTTGATCAACATCACAATCCTATAGGAAACTTCAGATTTTTGCAGGGGGTAGATTTAGTTCACTTTCATTGTTTCTCTTTTCCATCTAAAAATTACCCACTGTGTGTGTATGTGTGTAACTGTGCTTGTGCACCTATGTATCCTTGGACCCACAGCCATTAAGGTGGCTCTGGTTCACAGCGACCCGATATACGAAGTGCTTCTTTGAGAGCTCTGTTTGGTTATAGTAGAGGCCCTGTGCAGCACAAACATGTACCCACTTAGCTACTACTAACTAGGCTAAGAATGGAAAGATTGGTGGATCAAACCAGTGGGAAGTGACTTGCAGGCAAAGGCCTGGCAGTGTACTTAAAGAGAATACAGTGATTGAGAATCATATGGAGCAAAGTTAGGAAGCTCACTGTGAATCAGAATCGACTTGTGGCGGTGTGACCCACAGGGGCAGTTCTACCCTGCCCAGTAGGGTCATTGTGAGTGGTAGCACTGAATTTGGTTTGTTTTTGATTCAGAGGAAGATTTAAAGAGGCTATCTACTTCCCTTTACAGTTACAATCTCAGAAACTCACAGGGGCAGGAGTTCTGCCTGTACAGGGTCCAAGTGAGTCAGCATGGACTCATTGGCTGTAAGTTTATATTAATTTAAATCAGGATTTTGATCCGATTCAATCATGTCTGAAGAAGCAAAATCAAAAGAGACTCCACATTTTAAAATTTGGATGAAGTCGAAAGAAAACCGGAATGGGAAATCTTGTAGATTTTATCCCTGGATTATAGGATTTGGCAGAGGGTTAGGGAGTCCTTTTAGGAACCTAATTTAGGAGATTGGATGGGTGGTTAATACACATTCAAAATGGTGCAGCTGCCATCTTTGAGCATGGCAGTGCTGTTTCTGATTGCAGGCTAAGAGATGTGGTGGCTAGGCGTTGATTGGGCTGCCCTTGTTTTCTAAGAGGCAGATTAACTTTCCAAAAGAGCATAGACAGTAATTCTTTCCAGTCTGTTTCAGTTTTGCTTCCTTGGTTATAACTGAACTGTGAAGACGGTTTCAAATCCCTGATTAAAAGTGTTATTTTTAAAATTTTTATTATTTTTAAAGTGTTATCTTAAAAAGTGTAATTAATAATCACCGTTTTCATTTTATGATACATATATATTTGTAAACAGGAAGGAATTTTCCAGTCAGTCAGCAACTTTCTCTCTGTCACCACTGTTAGGTTAATTGATCCATTTTTATAGATAAGAGTTAAGTAATAAATTAGGCATTTTTTGCTAGTGTACCTTTGTTTGGAAGTATGATCAGCTTTCTCTTTGTTTTGGCCCGACTTTAAAAATAGAACGACTGTTTTAATGAATTTGTATATATATGTAATTAAGGAAAATGATTAATGTATGACATGATGTAGTTACATCTTGTAAGTTGTGTTGCTCATATGTATAGAATTTTCAAATAAAAACGGTCTAACCCAGTGTTTCTCAACCTGTGAGTCACCACCCCTTTCAGTGTTGAACAACACTTTGACAGGGGTTGTCTAGGACCATGGGAAAATACATGCTTCTGATCTGGTGAGAAAAAAGCTATCGCAAGCATCACATTGATGTTGGCCTTTTGTGCATACTTTTGCAAAATGTAGCATTTTATTTTACTTTTGGCACCCATGATATACCATACTTCAAGACAAAAATTCATTTATTTGTCATTAGAAAAAATATTTAGCAATATATAATTACATATTTTTGTGATTAATCACTGCTTTAATTATGTTTAATTTGTCACAATGAAAATATATCCTGAATATCAGATATATACATTATGATTCATCAAAGTATCAAAATTACAATTACAAACCAACAGGGTAGATGTGGGCGCTCCCAGCCATCTTGCTTGGCGGAGCCGCAGCACACCACTGTGTCCCAGTCTTGGTGCAACAGACTCCATTTTGAGGCCTGCACCTCCATCTTAGCTCTCAAGACTGACCCCTAACCCACCTCCCCTCCCCTGCTCTACCCCAAATTCCTGGAACCAGCTCGTCCCAAAGCCAGAATGTTTTCTGAATATATGGTCACTCCAACCCTCCCTCACATATAGATAAGATTAACGACCCCTCTGAAGCACCTATGTGCGCAGATCCTCCCCAGCCATGATCGAAATACTCTACGGACAACCTTTTCTTTTCTCGCCTCTTCCTGCAACTGATTGCCCTCTGCTAGCTTCGTACCTTCCATACTTGTCCTTGCTCCGCAACCTTCTTAGACAACACGAAAACTCCCCCATCCCTGAACCATCTCCGACCTCTGCTGATCACCAAAAACCAGTGCATCCTGGAAAAGCTGTGTTAATTAAATCCCTAGCACCCAGACCCTTAGCACCCCGGTGAGAAGGCCCTTACACCGTAGTGCTCACCACTCCCTTGGCAGTCAAGGGTCTTGGAATAGATTCCTGGGTACATTTGTCCTGAGTCAAGGCAGCAGTGAACTCTGACCATGGCTCCCAGTGGTCTGGCTCAGTCTACTGGTCCTATGTCTCTCCGCCTCACTCGCCTCACCAAGCCAGCCAGCTAAACCTAATATAATTTCCCCTTTTGCTGGCGATTTTACTTGACTGAAAACTATACCAATTACGCCCGCACTAAGCATTATGATTATTTGCTGGCCACCGCTGACTGCCCACCCACAGGGTGCAGAACACCCATATACTTAAATTTCACTGACTTTAAGCGGCATCAAGGAAAAGCTGATCCCATCATTTGCTACCTGTATGACCAGAAGGCAACTACCCAATGTGCAAAAAGGTGAATACAGAAAAATGTAGGGTGTCCTTGGTCTTCCTGCCAGATACTTTACCTTTCCCTTTGTCCCCAGGGATGATTCTACTACCATCAATCTAAATACACTCTCACAATCCCAGACCCCTGGGATAGCCGCTGGACACCTCTGGTTCCAGGAGCGTGGTACGCCACTCGCCGAGAGAAATTTCCAGACGCCAAACTCTATGTATGGAGGTCGCTACTCCAGGTCCAATCCACCATCCACTGTAATATTCAGATCCAAGACCTTCAACTCACTAAGCAAATTTCTAAACCTTCTGAGTCTCCCTTCTCCCAGCTTACCCTGCTACAGCAGGGACTGGCCATTGCCACTTTGCTGGACTAGGCAACCTCTCCACCTGCTGCATGTGTGCAGCCCTAGAACGCCCTCCTCTGGTAGCAGTACCAGGTCCTGCCCTGTCATTTTCATCCAACGTAAAGACCACAAAACCCATAACCATCCCCAATATTCCTCTACATCCAACCAGAAAACACTCAAGTGCCCTTTTGCTACTCCAATCCATCGACACAGACATGTAATGTCACCCAAATCCCCTCCAAACCACTAACAGCGCCAGAAAAAAATTTTCTTTTGGTGCAACTATACACTAAGCATTTAAACATCAGTTCTACCTTACCCTTTTGTGCCTGCCCGTCACTCTGGTTCCGCAGCTCACTACATACACTCTGGCTGAGGTCCAGGACAAATACATCCAGGTATACAGTCGCCAAACTAAAAGAGCAGTTTTTCTTCCGATAGCAGTGAGAATCTCCTTAGCCTCAGCAGCAGGTGCAGTAGGACTCAGCGGCGGGACCCTTAGACCCTCTATCACCACAGCAGACAAGTTATCCACACGCTTCCAGCTGGCAGTCGATGCCTCTGCCAAATCTCTAGCCTCCCTGCAGAAACAAACAACCTCTGTTGCCCAAGTTGCCTTGCAGAGCCGTTGCACTTTAGACCTCATCACTGCTGAAAAAGGAGGAACCTGCTTATTCCTCCAGGAGGAATGCCGTTATTACATCAATAAGCTGGGAATTGTGGAAACTAGAGTCCAGACCCTCAACAAGCTAAACCGTGAGCTGCAAAACAACAGATTCAGAACAGACGGATCCTCTTCCTGGTGGAACTCTTCTCTGTACTCCTTCCTAGCCCCCATACTAGAACCCATAATTTTAGTAGTAATTTTGCTCTTAATTGCTCCTTGTCTCATTCAGCTCCTGCAAAGTCGACTCCGCGAAATCACCCGTATAGCAGTCCGCAAAATCACCCGTATAGCAGTCCACCAGCAACAACAACCTCTCCACCCTGTGCCAGGCCGCAACTCCCAGTACTCTGCCTGGAAAAGCCCCTCCCCTTGCTCTTCGCCCACTACCCACAGGAAGCAGTTACAGAAATGGACTAATGTTGTCCCTTTTCCCTATAGGGTCAGTCTAAAACGTCCTGTCTTGGCACAACAGACTCCATTTTAGCTCTCAAGACTGACCCCTAACTGACCTCCCCTCCTCTGCTCAACCCCAAATTCCTGGAACCAGCTCCTCCCAAAGCCAGAAGGTTTTCTGAAGATATGGTCACTCCACGCGTCCCTGACATATATAGGTAAGATTAACGACCTTCTCCCTTCGGAAGCACCTGTGTGCGCAGATCCAAACTCCCCCCCCCCCAAGCTATGATTCTCCCCAGCTGTGCCTGCCAGCAGTGGGCATAAAAACGCCGCCAGGATTTTTTCCCTGGCGTGGCTTCAATAGCTCAATACCCTGAGTTGCTGAACCCGCCACAAGTTCGCAATAAAGCCTGCTTCTAAAACTTAATTAATTGGGTCTTTGATTCTGTTTTCGAGTCCAAATAAACTTTTACACTGAGCCTCGAGAAGGCTTTGGGAGTCAAAATACTCCCAGCCTCCAGGCAGCAGCGTCCCAGCCCCCTCCCAAATGCAGCCCGGGAAGGCAGGCACAGAGAGGCACATCAAGTCCCCCACACCAGCAAGGAACGGCGCAAAGACCGACACCAGCAAGAAACTGCGCAAAGACAGACACCAGCAAGGAACGGCGCAAGTAAACCTGAAACTTATGGTACCATGCTCTCTACTTACTGAAAAGACAAGGTGTAAAAGTAACGAAGAAAAAGATACAATGTTTTCTAAAAGTAGTAAAAAGGTATAATTCATGGTTCTCAGAGGAAGGAACTTTTGATTTAGAGACCTGGGAGGAGGTCATTGTCAACTTAAAGGAAGCACAGAGATGGGGAGAGTATCCCTATGGAGAAGTGGTCTCTGTGGGTACAAGTTAAGATGGTTTTAAAACTTTTGCAGGAGGAAGAGAATAAGGATGAACAGTCTAGTGAGAAGTCTTGTGTCTATTCAAATCTAGCAAAGCAAGCTAAAGTGTCTGTGAATAAGCATGATTTAGGTTATGAAACTTTAGGAAAAACTGAAAAGGCAGGGATTGGTTTGTTATCTAAAGCCTCCAATTCTAGAACAGAACCTCATTGCCAAAGCCTGTATGCTCTCACGAGACTGCAGACTCCGAAGGTTTAAAGGTGATACAGTACTAGAGGCAGTGGATTGCAAGATCCAAAGCATGGCTATTAAACAATCCCAGGAAGCTCCCTTGCTTTCAAAGGTAGAGAAAGCCAAGAAGCAGAACAGGCAACGTCTAAGATGCCCAAATTTAAATCAGATGAGAAGCAGTGAGAACGGGTTTTAGGCAGATGAGAAGATTTTAGGCAGAGCTAAAAGAATGAGCCTGAGTCAGAAGGGGACATAGTAAAAGCAACTGCTCTCCTGCTGGAATTTAGTGTAAGAAAGGCCAGAGATTGTAAAACAATCAAGCAAGCCAGCCCTGAAGGTAGAGAGATTAGCTCCAAAGAAATGCAAACTAGGAGAGCTAGCACAGAAGGTGAAGTTCAGGAAGTGGAACTCCAAGATATCCAGATTGAAAAGAGTAGCTCAGAGAATAGACGTAAAGAAGCAAAGTATAGGAAAGCACCTTTACTCTCCAGAGTAGGAAGAGGGATTGCAGAAGAAGATTTAGAATGCAAGATGTCTTATCCTGTTAGAACCAAAAGGAATTCACAGTGCCTTTGCCTTTTAAGTTGCTAAAAGATCTCAAGCAGGCAATCAATGACTACGGCCCAGACTCACATTTTGTAATTAGCATGATAAGGGCTCTAGCAGAGTCTGACAGCTGGACCCCTACAGATTGGAAAGCTTTAGTGAGAATTTGTCTTTACTCTTCAGAATGCTTGTGATATCAAATGCTATGGAAGGAAGCAGCCCTTGCAAGAGCTGGGAAGAATGCTGAGGATGGGATAGATATAGGAATTCATCAATTGCTAGGGGATGCAAATTATATTACAGTTGAGTCTCAACTACAGTTTACTGAACAGACAATAGGACAGATACATGAGGTTTGCTTAAGGGCCTGGGAAAAGATAATTCCATCAGAAGAGAGAACGCCGCGTTACAGGGCTATAAGACAACAGAATATGATGAGCGTTACGCTGACTTTGTGTCCCGACTGGAAGATGCTATTTCCAAATGTGTGAAGAATGTTCAGGCAGTAAGAGACCTAGTGCACAAGCTATCTTATGATTTCTCTAATAAGCACTGTAAAAATGCCTTGCATCCCTACAGCGAACAGGGCACTTTGCTGGGTTATTTTAGGATATGCAGGAATGTAGAGGCAGAGGAATACAAGGCAGACCTCATGGCAGCTTCATTGGCAAACTATATCAGACCTGGAAGAAAGTGCTTTAGTTGTGGGAAGACAAGTCATCTTCAAAAGAGTGTAGGCAGAGCAGGCTGCGGCCAATGTCAGAGCATGGGCCAGGACCATGGAGATCGGGTTTAAACGAACCTGAACTCTGCCTCCATTGTAGGAAGGGAACTCATTGGGCGAGCCAATGTCGTTCAAAAATCAACCGTGAAGGGTCGCCATTAGCAAAGACTTCCCGGCGGGAAAATAGTGGAAGAAGCTTGATGCAGAGCCCTCATAGCAGAGCGTGGTAGGCAAGGTGTCTGCCTACTGGAGCAAAGAAGATCTTTGAGAGAAATCGCCTTTATCTAGCAGCCTCACAGCAGGAGAACAGACCTAGCCAAAGAGGCAAAAACCTAGTCTCTGTTCTCACTGCAGTTGGTTTGAATAACCAAGAGATGGCTCAGAAGCCTTCACAGGAGCTTGATCCTCAAAAGCAGGGACCTCTTATTGAAAGATTAATACAGTTTCTATCAGGAAGATTTAACCTTAGTACTCAAGAAATTAAAATTGATACTGGAGTTGATAAGAGTTGTAAGAAAAAGCCCAAAACTGTGATTGAATCAGAAACGAAGAGCAGTAATTGGGGTCCACTACCTAAAAGAACTATAGGAAGTTTATTAAGAAAGTCCAAAAAAAAAAAAAAAAGAAAGTCCAACATAAATTCTCAAGGTGTTGCTGGAGTTATTGGTCAGGATTGTGAAGAAGAAATTAAGGCAGTAATGAGTTCTGATATACCATGGTTTGTAAAAATGTAGGATCGCTTAAGCCAATTTTCCCTTCCTTGCATTTCTAGAGTAAAAATTTATACCTATCAGGAAAGAGTACTTGAGAAGTTTGACCACCCTATAAATCAAGCAGTCTTCTGGACTGCTGTTGTGGAGAAACAGCGCCCCCACATGGAATTAGAAATGGAAGGAAAAAGGTTTGTTAACTGTGGATGCCGGGTCATTTCCTTAGGGCATTCAATTCAGGGGGGCCTAAGGCCCTCCCATTAACTTCCCCTAAAGCCAGCATAGAGGGAATGAGTGAAGTTAACCAAGACAGAATATTGCAAGGTAAAATCATACAGTGTGAGAAGCCTGAAAGGCAAAACGGCTCAATTGAGCCTATAACCTTATTGGTAAGCCTGGAGAAAAAATGTCTGCTTGGTAAGTTACTTCAAGATCAGCTGAACAAATTTATTAAGAATTTTTTCAGTCTTTCAAAGTATGATAAGAAGTTCTCCCAATTAGTTAGCTCTCTTAATTCTCTGAGGGATGGGAGCCGGTATTTACATAACAATGAAGGTTATCTAACTAGTACTTTTACTGGTTCAAGATCTAGCAATGCTTTACTATTTAAATTGTTAAAACAGAAGGAGAAGAGGAATCTTATGTGTGACAAAGTTCATTTACTCATTTTTTTTTAAATTTTATTTTATTTATTTTTTTTAAATGAATTTTTTTTTAATTTTAACAATTTATTGGGGCTCATACAATTCTTTTCACCGTTCATATATATACATACATCAATTGTATAAAGCACATCTGTACAGTCTTTGCCCTAATCATTTTTTTTCTCTTTTCTTCTTTTACATTTTATTAGGGACTCATACAACTCTTACCACAATCCATACGTATACATACATCAATTGTATAAAGCACATCCATAAAGTCCCTACATTACTGCAGACTGCTTTGCTGAAAGATCAAGATTTTGAATTTGTCAATGCTATAATGTGATTGGAATGTAACTGATTTCTGTATAACCACTTATCCTTATAATAAGACATTGCATGATTGGAATTTGATTAGGAAACATTTGCAAGGGTTTAAGGGAAACATTTCATTAGATATTGATCAGCTTAAAAAGGATATTTTCTATACATTCAAAGACAAGCTTGAGGCTTCTCCTGGCTCTGATGTGATTAAGCAATTGATGAGTAGCATGGAAGGGTTGGACCCGCGAGCTTGGGGGCAAAGTACTTCACATAGCTTAAGTTCCACTCTGACTGTGTTTTTTATCATAATTGTGATGCTTGCAGTCTCATGTCACTTCTATAGGAAGCTAATAGATATGAAAAGAGACCATGTTGCCTCCGTGACACTATTGAATCTTAAACATAATGCAGAGAGGGGAAATGTGGGATACTAGCACCAAGGGAAATAATACTGGGACTTATTCCCTGACTGGTACAGAGGGAATCTGGGAGACTAATGTTCCATGGCTGAAAGACCACCACTCTGTTAGTTGGAGATATACTCCAAGTTCATGTTCCTGCGGTAATCTATCATTTCCACAGATTCTCCCTTAAAGCTGTGCTGCCTTAAAGTGAGCGCATGGCTGATACATTCTCCCTATAGAAGCAGACATTCCTATTTGGCTCTATTTCTTCCCACCGCAGTATCCAATCTCTCTCATACCTTCCTCCAATAACAGATGGGAATAAGGGGACTTTACCCCCAGTGGCTGGATTCTAAATGTTTCTATCAAGCCTGAATTTTTGGCTATATTAATTGGATCATGAAGTTTTGCCTTTACAGCTTTAAATGTATAGAAAATGATTTAAAAACACGTCAGTCACGCCCACCACAGGTTTCCCGCTCCTAAAACTCACTTCCGTGCAAAAAGACACCTGAGTGGCAGGCGGGTCGGGCCGCCCGCGTAGACTCCACGGCGCCAACGCCGCTCTCCGCTGAGGCGCCCTCAGGAGGCGCCCGAACGCGCCCCGCCCCGCCCCCCCCCCCTGTTGGGGACGTCCGGCGGAGCCTCAGCAAGGCATCCCGAGGGCGGCCAGGCTCGGGCTCGTTCTTCGAGCCGGCAGGAAGCGCAGCACCGGCGCCGGAGCCTCCGGCCGGGATCTCCAAGAGCTAGCCGCCGCGACCCCGCGCCCTCGGCCGCCCTCAGCCGCGCCGCATCCGGGTCCGCTGCCGCTCTCACCTGCGCGGCGCCCCGCCCCGCGCAGTGCGCTCCGGATCCGTGTGCCGTCAGTAGCCCCAGCCGCCGCGACCGCCCCGCGCGGTCACCTCCCGCCTGCCCGGCGCCGCACTGCGCCCGCCCGCCGCCCGCCGCCCACGGCCAGGGCCCGTTCAGCCGCCCCCGCCGCCCGGACCGGCGGAGCACGTGCGCCCGCGCCTCCCAGCGAGCTGCACGGGCGGCCGGGGCCTCCAGCTGCCTTTCTGGAGCCTCTCCTGGAGGGTCCTGAGGGACCGCAGAGCCCCCGGACCCCTGCCTTCTGGAGCGGCCCGCAGCCGCCTCGCGGGGACCCCTCTGCCTCGGCGTTCCCTCGCAGCCCTTCGCCCCACTTGTGCCCCGCGGCGCCGCAGACCCCAGAACCCCCTTCCTGAGCGTAGGAGTGCGGGGATGTTGCCCCGCACCGTCGATGGCCGTTGAAAGGCTGAAGTTCCCACTTCCAAGTTCAAGAATATTCTGTGTGTTCATTTTTGTGATAACAGCTAACACTTGGCTGCAGTTTCATCGGTTAACCAATTCTTTTCGTATTCTGCTCGCCTGTTCGCTTTTGTCTCAACCAGGAAATGTCACGCCCCTCATTCTTGGATCACAGTTGAATTTTTTATTGATTATAAACCCTAATGTCGACTTACTGTAAAGCACCTGTACGAGGAAGCTTCAAAAATTCATGGGAAATTATCTTCTCTTTTCATTCCTTTCTCCCACGATCTTTCCGAAGCTCCCGCGTGTTGTGATGCCAGTGTACAATTAGTAAAGCCACTCTGGCAAATAATTCAGTAGTCTGGGATATAATTTAGAACTATATGCTATGCAAAGCAAAGGTGGCAAAACAATCCAGTGGTAAAGGAATACTTTGGTTAATGAGTGGTTGAATTGGCTGAATTTACAAGAAATCAAAGGAAGGAGCATACTACATTCAAAAATAAACTCCAGGAGGATTAGAGCGATAAAATATTCAAAGCATTAAAAACTTAGAGGGATTTATTTTCGAGGGTAGCAATTTAGCTTTAGTGAGGTGGAAACTTTAAGCAAGACACGAAGGTTCATGTCTTTAAAGGAAAGATAAAGCTATTTGACTATATACAGATGTTTTTACCTTTTAGCATGGTATCACAATGACAAGAAAAGTGTTTTAAAAGAACAATTGGCTATGCAAAACGCATGGCAATCTAACATAAAGTTTCTATAAATTATTTTTCCAGACAAATTGCTCGGTTCTATATGTTTTTAATACAGGCAATGCATACACACAGACAACTAACAGAAGAGAGGTTCATAAGCATGATTCATAAACATTGAAAAGATGCCTAATGTCATTGAAAGCCCTGGAAACATAAAGGGTTGAGATATAAATATTAAAGTCATTGGGAGCATGAGAGATAGAAGAGATATTACAATAATGCAGTCACACACATATCATGGTAGCATTGCTCACCTCAGCCCCACTTGGTGGTCCACATGGAGAGAGGGGGAAGGGAAGGAGGACAAGGGGAATTGGAAACGGGAGGGTAAAGACATACATCACAGGAAGGACTTGGACTATGTTATACAGCGGTGAGAAGGGGTGGTCTAGGGGCATACATGCAATAGGAAGAGGAGGGATTGGGGGTATACAGGTGACAAAATGGGCGGATCCTACATTTAGAATGGCAGCTTAACTTTGACCTGTTTTCTGGATCTCCATATGAACCATTATCAGTAGGGTGTGAACTCCACCTACTGGAACCAAGCTAATGGTTCCAAGTTTTAGAGAAAAGCAATCCATTGTCTCCACCAGCAGGGAGCAGAGACTGCAGTCTGGCAGCATTGCCTTGAGGGACCTTGCAAGCATCTGGCCCACACACATTATCCCTCTAGTAGGAATCAACCCAGTTAACTTACATTGGGGCTTTTTATCTCCAGACTATATATTTTTATTGGAGTAGAAAGCCTCATCTTTCTTCCCTGGAGCTGGCTGGTGGTTTTGAAGAGTGAAACCTTGTGGTTAGCCGCCCAACCCATAACCTTCTATGGCACTAGAGCTCCATGACTCTGAACTAGCAACGTAAAATGCTTTGCCCTCAGGCAGAGTTTGTTTGCTTCCACCCACTCCTCTGGCCAGCCTGGTGAGGAGTAGTCTAGCCCTCAAGAACTTGCCTGAGTATGTCCTTGATGGGAATTGGGGTACTGAGGTTGCACGTTCATGCCCTGACCAAGATGGTTGGAGGGCCCTGAACCAGTCCTGTAAACTTTTCTAGTCTGCAATAATGTATTTACTCCAATCATGGTCCCTTTCCCATTTCTGTAGTCACATTTCCAACTGTGATGGTCTGATCTGCTGGGAACTTGACTTTTAAAGGGGCTTCCTTTGTTTTCCATGTGACCGAGCTGTTGTGAATCCTTCAGTCCCCATTATGGCCTCATGCTTACGGTCTCCCTCAACCAGATGATTTGTTTTTTCTGGACTTTGTCCCATTCAAGATTTAACAAGGGGGTCTCTGTAAATTATATTTGAACTTCGAGTCTTCTCCCTGATCTAAAACAATGCACACAAAAATATATACCAATTCGATCATTTCTACATGTACAATGTGCTAACATTCATTATATTTCTGAAATTATGTAGCCATTCTCACTGTCCTTTTCCAATTCCAAATTTCCATCACACACATAAGCTCACTGCCCCTTAAACTTTTCACCTAACCTTCCAAGTTCCTGTGTCAATCTGATCACAGACAGATTATTCTTTAAAAGAGCACAATGTCTAAAGCAGATCTTCTTCACTGATTCAGCTTTTGGTTGGCTTTAAAAAGACTTTACAAAAATCAAATCTGCTGCTATCAAGTTAATGCTGACTCATAGTGAATACCCCCTATGGGCTTCTGAGACTGTAACTGTTTACAGGAGTAGAAAGGCCCACCTTTCTCCTGCAGAGCGGCTGGTAGTTTCAAACTGCTGAGCTTGTGGATCGCAGCCCAACATGAGTGCCCAGCAAAGAGCACCCAGAGAAACTGAGCCCCACATCCTTAAGCCACATGAGCCATGGAGTCGGGCAGAGTTGAGATGCAGTCCTCCCCAAAGCCTTCAGAAACAACAAGAAGCCTTCAGAGACATCAAGAAGGATCACTAACTCTTTTGGTAGCCAAAAGAACGATCAGCCCCATAGTCAAGAGGCAGGACAAGTATCAGTGGCTCTGGCCAGACTGGAGGGGCTCACTCAAGGCCATTCCAGGCCAGGGCCAGGTACCTGTGTCTGGCTTCGAGTACTCCAGGCACAGAATCTCTGACTCATGGGCCTCCACCTTCAGCATTTCACTCAGGAACTGCAATTCGTAGACCCTGCAAAATGAGAAGAGAGGAGAGCCCGTTCAGTGCCAGGCAGCGGGGGGAAAGAATCATCACCCACCCCCTTCCACCTTTTCCTCTCCATCAAGAGCTGTTTTACTTTACCTTTTGGGTTGAACCTTTAGAAAAATGAGTCAAGATATGTCACATTCAACTCTCTCACCTGGTCTCCCTTCGTATTAATGTTTTATGCACTACAGTACACAGTGATAAGGACCACGGAGGTCACACTGGTACAACATTATTAGACTTTATTTAAATGTCACCAGCGGGGGTTGCTCTGAGTTGGAATCAACCCAATGCCAATGAGTTTGTTTCTTTATCCCACGAATGGACTTCTTCTGCTCCAGGATCCTAGGAGCCCCCACGGCACATGGGTGTCATCTGTCCCAGTCTAGAATGGCTTTCAGTCTTTGCTTGTCTTTCCTACCCTGACACCTGGGAGAGTGTGATAAGTTACTCTGGCAGGTGTACCTCAAATGAAGGTTGCCTGATGTTTCCTCATGACTATCCTAAGTTCCTTATACATTTGGGTCAAGAATACCAGACACAATGCTAGGAGGAGGCTGCATGGAAAAACAGAACTAAAAGAAACTTTCCATCAACGTTGGTTGTTGTTGTTCAACATTTTATTGGGAGTTCTTAAGAGTCATAACATTTTCTGGGAACATTTTGAAACCTCTCAGTGTACCCTCTCACCAGATTCATGCTGCTGCCACGGGATGTTAACCTTAATGACTTGGCTAAGGGTGGGTTTTGCCGTTTCTTCATTGTCAAGTTAGTATCTTTCCCTTGGAGATAATAAATTTTGTCCCCAACCCTTTTCAGCTAAACCCTCCTGAACCTCTGTCCTTGGGGGCCTAAAGTTCCCCCATCCTGTCCCCTGGAGGCAACGGCTTATCCCATAGCAAGCAAGTCATAATGATTAGCTCTTGTCTTTAACAAGTAAAGGAATATACATTAACCAAGCACCTAGTAAGTACTAGGCATTCTAAATCTCCCACTTACATTGTCTCCTGTTCGTAAAAATCAAATGCATCAGGTATGTCATTTCACAATTGCAGAAACTAAGGTTTGGTCAAGTTCAGGAACATGTCCAAAGAGGCCAAGCTAAGACTGCACAGGGGCATACTGAAAAACGTCTGAGATGAGTCAGCACTAAAATCCCCTCCCATCCTCAGAGCCAATTAACAGATACGAAGGGACCCAGGGGCACAGCTTGGGGAGCAAGGGTGCTGGAGGAAACAAATTCCACACTTGAGGAACCCCAGCTCCTAATGGTAGGCCAGGAAACACGGTCAGTCTCAGCAGACCTGGCCCACGTACCTCTACACTCCAGACGCAGGAGGAATGATAGAGAGCTGAATACACCTTGCCCACTTTCTTGGGGTCCTTCACATCCCAGACATAAGTACCATGGTCATTGTACACACAAGACAGCCACTGATTTGCAGGATCAAAGGTCAAGGTGATGGTGTCCCGATACTTCGCATTGGCCACTCCAGCGAAAAGGCGACTGAGGAAAGAGGGGGTCAGGGTGTCCAGGGCAGACAGGGCAAACTGGTGAGTTAGCGCTAATGCAAAGGGGCACTAAAGGGAGGAGCAGCAGGTTGGCCAGCAGTCACTGGAGAAAGAACGCAGCGGCTGGCCTGGCATTCCTTGCCATGGGGCTCTGCAAAAGAACACAAGCTATTTCATAGCCCCCAACATCAGGCGGGGACAGTGTGTGGCCGTGATGCAGCCAAGCAGATGTCAGGCCCTTCTAGACTCACGTCAGAGGAAAAGGAAGGGCACTGTGCAAACCAGTCATGGTCATATATCATTTCCTGCCATTTGCAGATTTAGCCCACTCCTTCCCTGAATGAGAAATTAATATACCCAACTGCAGAACTGCCCCGCTTCCTGGCAGCACTGAAACCAGAGCAAAACTTCACTTCCTGCAATCACCCAACCCAAGGCCCGAGGCTACAATAAGACCCTCCTACCTTAGCTGCTACCCAGGACCACCCTGAGGGAGAAAGGCCTGCTCCGTCAGGTTTCCAGCCTCTCTCAGAAACCCTAAGGAACTGCCCGTCTGTCCTAGCTGTGGTGTTTACAGGACAATGCATTACCACACTGCAGACTCAGATTACCACGGTTGCCCACAGTGAGCAACAAATGCTAAAAGACCCACCTGTGCTTGACTGCAAGGGTCTTCCCAGAGGTCTATGTGTGCCCTCCTCTCCTTGCAGCATGCCAGGGACGGCCTGGCACAGAGTGGGGCTCTGACAGGACTCAGGGGCCCACCCACACCGCTCACCTGGCCTCTGTGATGCTGGCAATGTCTGTGCCCAGGGCATGGGGCCGGGGCAGCGTGCTGAGGAAGTGCAGGTTGAAGGGGTTGAAAAGGCACACGGTGCCGTCAGCACAGCCGCAGAAGATGTAGTCCTGGCTCACCGAGATGCAGTGGGCCACTGTGGTCTGTGAGCACAGAAGCCACAGTCAGCAAGGGCGTCTGTCCACTCCTTCACCGGACACCTCAACAGCCATGAGCCAAGAGGCAAGGACAAGCGCAAGGCAGGCCAGCTGCCCTGGGCAGAGCCCCTCAATGCCCCTCCCTCTAACAGCAGCTGGCCAGAGGGCCCACAGCCCCGTGCAATTAGGGGGAAGGAGTCAGCAAGCCTTATAAGGCACCTGAGGTTTGGGCAAAGACACACCCAGAAAAGGCCGGCCCAGAGAAAGGCAGCAGAGGCAGCGGACAGGGCCAGCACACTTACTGTGATGCTGTCTGTGTGCTGAGCAGAAGAGGAAAGCAGAGGAAGAGGCAGAGACAGAGAGGGCGAGCAAGCAGAGAGGTTCCCAAACACATTCCTCCGCCTGGGGCCTCCCCCAGCGTGCATGCAGACTCAGGTGCCCTGGAGCCCGGAGGTGACAGACGGGAGGGTGCCGACAAAGCATTCACTTACACTCAGCTCCACCCACTTGTCCAACAGTCTCCGGGTCACTGAACTCGCACAGCTGCCCAGAGGATGTGATACAGAAGGTGCTGTCAGTCTTCTTCCCGCAGCCACAGTCTACATCAGTGAACAGGTTGTTCCGCAGGTTCCCCCAGCAGCCCAGAGCGGCCCAGCAGGGGTACAGTGGCATTCACCTGTGGAGACCCACCACAGGTGCCACCCACACACCCTGCAGGCTACCCCCTGGAAAGCAGGCCCTGGGGAGGGAGGGAGAAGGCTTCCCTTGCATATTGACATAGCACCTGGCCCAGCTGAGACTTCCAAGGGGCTTTTGAGCATGCAGAAGGGGGCGCAGGTGGAACATATCTGGGCAGACCCCACCCTAGTGGCTACTTGCTGCCTCACCTTTGAGGTCTTGCTGTCATCGAGGTACCAGAACTTGATGTGCCGGTTGCCTGCAGTGACAAAGTAGCTGCAGTCCTCAGAGAAGGATACTGCTGTCACCTGACTGGACACCTTGTTGGAAGCCACTACAATGTTTTTCTGGAGAGAAAGTCAAGGGAAATCAAGGCTCTGCTTCTAGGAGCTGAGGGAAAAGAAACTTACACACTGAAGGTTAGACAAGCTGTGAACTTGACCTCTCCTTCTGCCCCTTCTTCAGCATCCTAGATACCCAGTTGCTCCTTTCTGCTCAGAGTTCTCTAGAAAGGGACTGAGGCCAGCAGGCGGAAGTAAAGGCCACCGGTCAGCAGTTTCTTGGCTCCCCTCCCGGCCCCGCCTGTCCTGAGGCCAGCAGCCCACTCACCTTCCAGGCCCAGACATTGACGATCATGTCATGCTGGTAGCCCACTGAGACAATGTACTTGGCACTGGATGAGAAGGCCACACATGCCATGCCATACTTATGCTCCTGAAGCTCCGCCACCAGGCTGCGCTCCGACACGTCCCATACCCGCACAGCAGGCATGTGTCCACCTTGCAGGGACCGAAGACCCCGAAGTAAAGGCCAGAGGCTATCAAAAGAGATAGTGTCTGGGGTCTTAAAGGCTTGAAGGTGAGCAAACGGCCATCTGGCTCAGAAGCAAAAAAGCCCACATGGAATAAGCACACCAGCCTGTGCGATCACAAGGTGCCAAAGGGACCAGGTATAAGGCATTATGCACAATATATATATATATATATATATATATATATATATATATATATATATATATATATATATATATATATATATGGTATAAGGCATTATGTGGGGTCCCGTGGTGCTGACCCACACGGCGTCACCGTGAGTTGGAATGGACTCCTTAGAAACGGGTTTAGTAAGCAGCACAAAGAGGAAACTCCTTGGTGAACTGGAGGACACGGTAGCTGAAACCATGGGCTCCAACATACTACCCCTGAGGCTGGCAAAGGACTGGGCAGTGCTGCCTTGTGTTGCAAAGAAGGTCCCTGTGATGTCAGAATGACTGGACAGCACTAACAACAACAAAGGATGTCAGGCCCCTTCACTTCCCCAGACCACAGACCAGGTTCAAAGACCCGCATGCGAGTATAGTTTCACAGTTAGACGTGTTTAGAAAAAATAATGTTTGCAAAAGTAAAATCTTGGTTTACATTTTACAGAGCATGCACAATTAGTAGAACTCTTAAGGTCCACCGGAACCTGTTTAGGGTCCCCTCCACTTGCTCACCACCGATAAGTCGATTCTGACTCATATTGATCCTACAGGAGAGGTTAAAATTTCCCCTGTGGGTATTTCTGAAACTGTAGCTCCTTATGGGAATAGAAAGCCTCCTCTTTCTCTGCCGCTGGTGGGTTCAAACTGCCAACCTTGTCTTTAGCAGCTCAGGACTGACTTGTATCTCTATGAAACCAAAATCTACCTCACTGCCAGGGAGGTGATGCTGACTCATAGTGACCCTATGAGGCAGAGTAGATCTGTCCCTGTGAGTTTCTGAGACTGTAACTCTTTATAGGAGTAGACAGACTCTTCTTCCCACGGAGTGGCTGGTGGTTTCAAAGTGCTGACTTTGGTGTTAGCAGCCCAACATGCAAACACTATGCCACCAAAGCTACTTTTGTACCCCTATAAGTAGATAAATATTTCTCTTATATCTGTGTTTCAACCAAAGGCATGGCTATAAAGGAAAAAAGGCCATGAGTGTCAAGAATGATTTGAAAATGTGGAGTTCTTTTGGGAAAGGATATATATATACTTGTGTAAATAAATAGAATTCTGACGGCAAGAGTGGTCAGGAGTTGGACTGTTAATCTCAAGGTCAGCAGTTTGAATGACCAACCGCTCCTCTGGAGAAAGAGGAGATTTTCTACTCCTCTAAAGAATCACAGTCTCAGAAACCCACGGGGGCCATTTTACTCAGTCCCATGGGCCTGTGAGTTGGAATGGACTTGATGGCAGTGAGGGCATGTAAATATGCAAACACCCACCTCGGACTTAGGATTTGACCTGCTCCCTCAGCCCCGTGAGCATCTGCAGCCATGGACTTGGCCTTCTGTGAAGAACCCATTAGTGCACCACCACAAAGAGAATGAGTTTCCTCTGTGTCAGTCCATTACCCTGCCAACGTTCAGGATGGAGCCAACACCCTTGGTCTCCCAGAGAAATTGGCTCAACATACCCCTGATGTGGTTGCATGACATAGGACACTCATGCAATGCACTGCATGTGCTCTATTTAATGCACTATCACCAACAAGTCTACATGGGTGGTAACTCTGAAAACCTTGCCCAAACAGCTGGCTTCACCAAAGTATATGGAGTCATGTGGAGTCGTCGACCAGTTCGACTCTGCACTGGCTGTACGTTGGCATTGCCAAGGGGGCTTTCTCACTGACCGTGACCTGAATCCTGCTTCCACTAAGTCTTGCTTCATTGGTCTGGGATGGCGCCAGGCCAATGGGAGGCTTGAAAGCTCCTAAGGGATTCCAAAGTATGACCAAGGGTGAACACTACTGCTTTTGGCCATCACATCCGGGAAGGCCCTTGGGACTTTGCCACTCAAAGTATGATAGGTCAAGGAACCAGCAACATCAGCATTAGCTTCTCCCATGCTAATGCCATCGAGTTGATGCTGACTCATAGTGACCCTACAGGACAGGGTAGAACTGCCCTTGTGGGTTTCCCAGACTGTCACTCTTGCCCGGAGTCTACAGCCTCATATTTCTCCCAAGGAGTGGCTGGTGGTTTAGGACTACTGTCCTTGTGGTTAACAGCCCAAGAGTACCAGGGCCTCTAGAACTGCTGGATCCTAGACCCCCCACCCTGAACCCACAAAATCAGAATCTGCCCCCCAGCCCGATTTCCAGGAACCTGGGTAAGTGCATGCATGTGAAAGTTTAAGAAATACTTCCTTAGAAACCATTACTTTCCAGAACAAACTCCTCCTGCCAGAGGTGCAGAAATGGAAGCCCATTAGGCCATGCTCGCCTAGAAGCAATTTGAGGTCTCAGTGCTCCTATATCCTGGCTGTCATCCAGATTTCCTTATTCTCACCTGGACTGTTGTCACTGCAGCAGGTATTGGTGAGTCCTCAGCACGAACAGCCCCAAATTAGGTCTAGAGACACAGCTCCCATTTCAGAGTAGTACAATCCACAGTTTACTGTAGAGTTTCTGGCTTTTACTGGCTTGGGGTAGGGTCTAGTGGGAAATGCATCTTAGCAAGAGCCATTATATATTCTGGATGTGCACAATGAGTTTGTCTTGAGGCATATTTATGTCTGATGTTGTTATCTATTCTCTTTCTATCCCATGCAACGTTATTTTTTTTGAAAATTTATATTTGCTTTTAATTACCCAGACATATAAGTGATTTATAGCTAGGTCTGATCGATTGGAATCAGATGACCACGCCTGGATTAACCATGGGTCCTGGTGACCATTAGGCCCTTCTTTCCATAGTCCAAGTGCCCGTTAGTTAACCTAGATAGTCAAAGTGCCTGCTAGGTAACCTAAATAGTCCAAGTGCCCGCTAGGGAACCTACATAGTCCAAGTGCCCGCTAGGTAACCTAGATAGTCCAATTGCCCGTTGGCTAACCTAGATAGTCAAAGTGTCCGCTAGTTAACCTACATAGTCCAAGTGCCCGCTAGGTAACCTATATAGTCCAAATGCCCGCTAGGGACCCTAATAGTCCAAGTGCCCGCTAGTTAACCTAGATAGTCCAAGAGCTCGCTAGTTAACCTACATAGTCCAAATGCCCGCTAGGTAACCTAGACAGTTCAAGTGACCACTAGGTTACCTACATAGTCCAAGTGCCCGATAGGGAATCTACATAGTCCAAGTGCCCGCTAGTTAACATAGATAGTCCAAGTACCCGCTAGGAAACGTACATAGTCCAAGTGCCTGCTAGGTAACCTAGATAGTCCAAGTGCCCGCTAGTTAACCTACATAGTCCAAGTGCCTGCTAGGTAACCTAGATAGTCCAAGTGGCCAATAGTAAACCTACATAGTCCAAGTTCCCCCTAGGTAACCTAGATAGTCCCAAGGCCCGCTAGGTAACCTACATTGTCCTAGTGCCCCTTAGTTAACCTACATTCTCCAAGTGAACGATAGGGAACCTACATAGTCCAAGTGTCCGCTAGGTAACCTACATAGTCCAAAGCCCGCTAGTTAACCTACATAGTCCAAGTGCCCGTTAGGTAACCCAGATAGTCCTAATGCCCGCTAGGGAACCCACATAGTCCAAGTGCCCACTAGGGAACTTACATAGTCCAAGGGCCCGCTAGGGAACCTACATAGTCCAAGTGCCCGTTAGTTAACCTAGATAGCCCAAGTGCCGGCTAGGTAACCTAGATAGTCCAACAGCCCGGTAGGTAACCAACATACTCCAAGTAACCGCTAGGTAACGTAGATAGTTCAAGTGCTAGCTAGGTAACCTAGATAGTCAAAGTGCCCGCTAGATAACCTACAAAGTCTAATTGCCCGCTAGGTAATCTATATAGTCCAAATTCCCGCTAGGGAGCCTACATAATCCAAATGCCCGCTAGGTAACCTAGATAGTCCAAGGGCCAACACATGCCATCGAGATGAGGGGAGGGAAACTATTAGCAAGAGGTCTTATTGATATGTAAGGGTTATCTGAGATTCACAGACTTGAAAGGACATGGCGGCAGATCCCAACATCACAGTTCCAGGTGGGACTACAGAAGCAAGAATAGGACAAGGATTGGGACCTGTGTTAAACAGGACAGTTTACAAGAGTGGTCCAGGGCCAAACAACCAAGGCTTTGGGGGCATGACTCATGACCGTGCAGCCCAGAATGGCAGCCTCGATTCAAGGATACACTTAGGCAAGTCTCTAAGCCCCACCATGGGCTGCCTAAGGGGTAATCCACTTTCCAATGCCCTCTGCCTGGTGGCAAGAGTGTTCACATCCCTGGTCAATGGTCTGAAGGAATTCACTGGAAGCTTAATCCACGTGGGGACTGTGCAAATAGAATTTTGGCTTTCACTGTTATCCACATACTTCTGAAAATTGTGAATTCTCAGAATTTCAGTTGAAAGGTAGGCTTGATGATCTGCTTCTGAGGGGTCACTATGGTGCACACAGCAGGTCACTGTGCATGCGCACCGGAATCAGTTCAACAGCAGCCAACAGCATTCTCCCTTATGTTGCTTGATGTTTGTTTTATGCCCACATCTCCTCTCTCTCTCTCTCTCTCTCTCTCTCTCTCTCTCTCTCTCTCTCTCTCTCTCTCTCACACACACACACACACACACACACACACACACTGGTATTTCAAAAAGTCCCTGAAAAATTCCATTCTCTTTTGATTCCTTGTTCCACTAACTTTTGGGAGCCTGCTTGTGTGCATATATGACACCATTTGTTTGCTGAAAGTGAGGAGGAATTGAACCACTTGCTGAAGATCAAGGATTGCAGCCTTCAATATGGGTTACAATTCAATATAAGGAAGACCAAAATCCCCAAAACTGGACCAATAGGTGATAAACAGAGAAAAGGGCTTCAGTTGTCAAGGATTTTGTCTTGCTTAGATCCACTATCAATGTTCATAGAAACAGCAGTCAGGCGATCAAAAGATGTATTGTAATGGGTAAATCTGCTGCAGAAAACCTCTTTATAGTGTTGAAGAACAATGATGTTACTCTGAGGACTAAGGTGCACATGACCTAAGCCATGCTATTTTCCATTGCATCATATGCATGTGAAAGTTAGACACTGAATAAGGAAGGCTGTAGAAGAACAGATGCATCGAATTGTGGTCCACCAGAAGACTACTGACAGTACCATGGACTGCTGAAGGACTGACCAATCTGTATCAGAAGAAATAAGGCCAGAGTGCTGCTTAGAGGCAAGGATGGCAAGACGCCATCTTACATACTTTGGACATGTTGTCAGGAGAGACCAGTCCCTGGAGAAGGACATCCTATTTGGTACAGTGGAGAAGCCATGAAACAGAGGAGGTCCTCGAAGAAGTGGATGGACTCAGTGGCTTCATCGGTGGTTCAGGCACAGGAACAATTGTGAGGATGGTGCACGACCCTACAGTGTTTCATTCGGTTGTATGTGAGGTCACGACGAGTCCAAGTGTCCTCAATGGCACGCAACAACAACTAGCCAGAGCAGAGAGGAGCAATCTGCCCTCTGGGACTTCCCTGGGAAGGTCCTCAATGGAAATTGGGAAAGTCTAAGACCCTATGGTCATGAGTTATAGTGGTCGGAAGGCCCCAGAACAAATCCAGTAAGCCTTTCTAATCTGTGATCGTCTCCATGTCTCCATAATGGCCCCATTCTCACTTATGTAGTCCTGCCTGAGAGAGTGATGAATTGCTCTGCCTCCAATCACATTTTTGTGGCAGATTTCATCCATTTCTATAATTAGCGACATGGCCACACAGCCTTTGGACCCCATTATGGCCTCATGCTTATGGTCTCCTTCATCTAAATCATTTCTCCTACTTTTGTCTTTCTTCATTAATTGAATATCTGAGATACATATGGAAGGGGCATTATCTCTACAATAAGAGAAAGGGATGAGGGGGTGGTGGTATGGAGTGGGGTGGCACACCATCTCAGAGAATGAGAACAGCTGTTTCAATGGTTCCCACTGCAGTGTGGAAACTGCAGGTACACTAAAAGAGGACAGCAATGACAGCATTAAGGTCTTAGAGCTTAAGGACTCCCTCCCTCCTTAGGCCTCTCTTTCAACTATAAAATGTAGCTCTAAAATGCAGAGCTTCTCGGACACAGCTTGGAGGAAGCCTGTGGATCCAGGAAAGCCCCAATCTCAGCAGAACCAATTTGGCAATCCACAGGTCTGATTTTTGACCAGTCAGTTCACTTGGTCTAGCTCACTTGGTCTAGATCACTCAATTATGTTCACATAAACTACAACAAACAGGTTCACACTGTCACCACATTTTCTATATAAGAAAACTGGAACAGAAATAAGCTGCCAAATTACTTGGCTTCTTATAAAAGAAATAGCCAAGTGAATGTTTGGGAAAACAACAGCTCCCGCTATGTGGCACAGGGAGCCCTGGTGGCATAGTGGTTTTCACTTGGGCTGCTACCCACATAGTTCAAAACCACCACCCGCTCTGAGAGAGAAACGTTAGGGCTTTCTACCCCTGTAAAGAGTTGCAGTCTCAGAAACTCACAGGGGCTGCTCTACCCTGTCCAATAGGGTTGCTGAAAGTCAGGGTTGCTGTGAGTCACAAAAGATGCAATGGCAGTGAGTTTTCAGTTTGATTATTAAGCAAAATTATCAAATTCTGAAACTATTGTTTCTCAATCTATCCTCCATCAAGATCTACCTAAACACTTTTAAAAAATTAAGTCATTTTATCGGGGGCTCTTACACCACTTATAACAATGCATACATCAATTGTATCAAGCACATTTGTACCTACGGTACCATCATCATTTTCTTTATACTTGACCCCTTGGTATCAGCTCCTTTTCCCCCCTTCTCTCCCACTCTCCCACCCTCATGAAACCTTGATAAATTATACTTTCATATTTTACAATGTCCAAGGTCTCACTTCACCAATGTTTCTGTTGCTTGTCCCCCTGGGGTGTGAGCGTTAATACATCAATCATTGCTATCAGTTCCCTCTATCTCATCCCTACCCTCATGTTATCACTACTTCCATTACTGTTCCTGAAGGGTTTATCTGTCCTGGATTCTGTGTGTTGAGAGTTCTTATCTGTACCAGTGTACATGCTCTGGTCTAGCCGGCTTTGTAAGGTAGAGCTGAGGTCATGATAGTTGGAGGGAGTGAGCGGGAGAGGAAGCATTGAAGAACTAGACAAATGGTATGTACTGTGGTATGAGTTGGGGTGCCAGCCCCCCACCAGTAATCTTGGGTTCAATAAGCACAATTGTATGGTTGAGATATATAAATATTATATTAAAGTCACCGGGAGCATGAGCGATAGAAGAGACATTACAATAATGCAGTCAGACACAATTCATGGTAGCATGCTCACCTCCTGGATGGCCATGATCTTACCAGCCAGGCCCACGCTCAGTGTGGACGAAGGGAGGTGGGATGGAGACCAGGCAGGAGGCTCAAGGACTGGGCTGGAGGCTGGAGCCCCAGCACAAGGCGGGCTTCCCCAGACAAATGGCGCACAACGTGGGACAATATGAGTTATATCCCATATAACAATTATATGGCCCCATTGGTACGTAGAGTGAATTTGAAAATTGTGCGAAGTGAGGATCCGGTGTGGGGATTGACAGAGAAGTAGTGGAAATAGTGAATTACAATTTTAAAGAGGATAACGGGAGCAAGGTAAAAGTAAACCTGAAACTTATGGTACCATGCTCTCTACTTACTGAAAAGACAAGGTGTAAAAGTAACGAAGAAAAAGATACAATGTTTTCTAAAAGTAGTAAAAAGGTATAATTCATGGTTCTCAGAGGAAGGAACTTTTGATTTAGAGACCTGGGAGGAGGTCATTGTCAACTTAAAGGAAGCACAGAGATGGGGAGAGTATCCCTATGGAGAAGTGGTCTCTGTGGGTACAAGTTAAGATGGTTTTAAAACTTTTGCAGGAGGAAGAGAATAAGGATGAACAGTCTAGTGAGAAGTCTTGTGTCTATTCAAATCTAGCAAAGCAAGCTAAAGTGTCTGTGAATAAGCATGATTTAAGTTATGAAACTTTAGGAAAAACTGAAAAGGCAGGGATTGGTTTGTTATCTAAAGCCTCCAATTCTAGAACAGAACCTCATTGCCAAAGCCTGTATGCTCTCGCGAGACTGCAGACTCCGAAGGTTTAAAGGTGATACAGTACTAGAGGCAGTGGATTGCAAGATCCAAAGCATGGCTATTAAACAATCCCAGGAAGCTCCCTTGCTTTCAAAGGTAGAGAAAGCCAAGAAGCAGAACAGGCAACGTCTAAGATGCCCAAATTTAAATCAGATGAGAAGCAGTGAGAACGGGTTTCAGGCAGATGAGAAGATTTTAGGCAGAGCTAAAAGAATGAGCCTGAGTCAGAAGGGGACATAGTAAAAGCAACTGCTCTCCTGCTGGAATTTAGTGTAAGAAAGGCCAGAGATTGTAAAACAATCAAGCAAGCCAGCCCTGAAGGTAGAGAGATTAGCTCCAAAGAAATGCAAACTAGGAGAGCTAGCACAGAAGGTGAAGTTCAGGAAGTGGAACTCCAAGATATCCAGATTGAAAAGAGTAGCTCAGAGAATAGACGTAAAGAAGCAAAGTATAGGAAAGCACCTTTACTCTCCAGAGTAGGAAGAGGGATTGCAGAAGAAGATTTAGAATGCAAGATGTCTTATCCTGTTAGAACCAAAAGGAATTCACAGTGCCTTTGCCTTTTAAGTTGCTAAAAGATCTCAAGCAGGCAATCAATGACTACGGCCCAGACTCACATTTTGTAATTAGCATGATAAGGGCTCTAGCAGAGTCTGACAGCTGGACCCCTACAGATTGGAAAGCTTTAGTGAGAATTTGTCTTTACTCTTCAGAATGCTTGTGATATCAAATGCTATGGAAGGAAGCAGCCCTTGCAAGAGCTGGGAAGAATGCTGAGGATGGGATAGATATAGGAATTCATCAATTGCTAGGGGATGCAAATTATATTACAGTTGAGTCTCAACTACAGTTTACTGAACAGACAATAGGACAGATACATGAGGTTTGCTTAAGGGCCTGGGAAAAGATAATTCCATCAGAAGAGAGAACGCCGCGTTACAGGGCTATAAGACAACAGAATATGATGAGCGTTACGCTGACTTTGTGTCCCGACTGGAAGATGCTATTTCCAAATGTGTGAAGAATGTTCAGGCAGTAAGAGACCTAGTGCACAAGCTATCTTATGATTTCTCTAATAAGCACTGTAAAAATGCCTTGCATCCCTACAGCGAACAGGGCACTTTGCTGGGTTATTTTAGGATATGCAGGAATGTAGAGGCAGAGGAATACAAGGCAGACCTCATGGCAGCTTCATTGGCAAACTATATCAGACCTGGAAGAAAGTGCTTTAGTTGTGGGAAGACAAGTCATCTTCAAAAGAGTGTAGGCAGAGCAGGCTGCGGCCAATGTCAGAGCATGGGCCAGGACCATGGAGATCGGGTTTAAACGAACCTGAACTCTGCCTCCATTGTAGGAAGGGAACTCATTGGGCGAGCCAATGTCGTTCAAAAATCAACCGTGAAGGGTCGCCATTAGCAAAGACTTCCCGGCGGGAAAATAGTGGAAGAAGCTTGATGCAGAGCCCTCATAGCAGAGCGTGGTAGGCAAGGTGTCTGCCTACTGGAGCAAAGAAGATCTTTGAGAGAAATCGCCTTTATCTAGCAGCCTCACAGCAGGAGAACAGACCTAGCCAAAGAGGCAAAAACCTAGTCTCTGTTCTCACTGCAGTTGGTTTGAATAACCAAGAGATGGCTCAGAAGCCTTCACAGGAGCTTGATCCTCAAAAGCAGGGACCTCTTATTGAAAGATTAATACAGTTTCTATCAGGAAGATTTAACCTTAGTACTCAAGAAATTAAAATTGATACTGGAGTTGATAAGAGTTGTAAGAAAAAGCCCAAAACTGTGATTGAATCAGAAACGAAGAGCAGTAATTGGGGTCCACTACCTAAAAGAACTATAGGATGTTTATTAAGAAAGTCAAAAAAAAAAAAAAAAAGAAAGTCCAACATAAATTCTCAAGGTGTTGCTGGAGTTATTGGTCAGGATTGTGAAGAAGAAATTAAGGCAGTAATGAGTTCTGATATACCATGGTTTGTAAAAATGTAGGATCGCTTAAGTCAATTTTCCCTTCCTTGCATTTCTAGAGTAAAAATTTATACCTATCAGGAAAGAGTACTTGAGAAGTTTGACCACCCTATAAATCAAGCAGTCTTCTGGACTGCTGTTGTGGAGAAACAGCGCCCCCACATGGAATTAGAAATGGAAGGAAAAAGGTTTGTTAACTGTGGATGCCGGGTCATTTCCTTAGGGCATTCAGGGGGGCCTAAGGCCCTCCCATTAACTTCCCCTAAAGCCAGCATAGAGGGAATGAGTGAAGTTAACCAAGACAGAATATTGCAAGGTAAAATCATACAGTGTGAGAAGCCTGAAAGGCAAAACGGCTCAATTGAGCCTATAACCTTATTGGTAAGCCTGGAGAAAAAATGTCTGCTTGGTAAGTTACTTCAAGATCAGCTGAACAAATTTATTAAGAATTTTTTCAGTCTTTCAAAGTATGATAAGAAGTTCTCCCAATTAGTTAGCTCTCTTAATTCTCTGAGGGATGGGAGCCGGTATTTACATAACAATGAAGGTTATCTAACTAGTACTTTTACTGGTTCAAGATCCAGCAATGCTTTACTATTTAAATTGTTAAAACAGAAGGAGAAGAGGAATCTTATGTGTGACAAAGTTCATTTACTCATTTTTTTTTAATTTAATTTAATTTTTTTTAATGAAGTTTTTTTTAATTTTAACAATTTATTGGGGCTCATACAATTCTTTTCACCGTTCATATATATACATACATCAATTGTATAAAGCACATCTGTACAGTCTTTGCCCTAATCATTTTTTTTCTCTTTTCTTCTTTTACATTTTATTAGGGACTCATACAACTCTTACCACAATCCATACGTATACATACATCAATTGTATAAAGCACATCCATAAAGTCCCTACATTACTGCAGACTGCTTTGCTGAAAGATCAAGATTTTGAATTTGTCAATGCTATAATGTGATTGGAATGTAACTGATTTCTGTATAACCACTTATCCTTATAATAAGACATTGCATGATTGGAATTTGATTAGGAAACATTTGCAAGGGTTTAAGGGAAACATTTCATTAGATATTGATCAGCTTAAAAAGGATATTTTCTATACATTCAAAGACAAGCTTGAGGCTTCTCCTGGCTCTGATGTGATTAAGCAATTGATGAGTAGCATGGAAGGGTTGGACCCGCGAGCTTGGGGGCAAAGTACTTCACATAGCTTAAGTTCCACTCTGACTGTGTTTTTTATCATAATTGTGATGCTTGCAGTCTCATGTCACTTCTATAGGAAGCTAATAGATATGAAAAGAGACCATGTTGCCTCCGTGACACTATTGAATCTTAAACATAATGCAGAGAGGGGAAATGTGGGATACTAGCACCAAGGGAAATAATACTGGGACTTATTCCCTGACTGGTACAGAGGGAATCTGGGAGACTAATGTTCCATGGCTGAAAGACCACCACTCTGTTAGTTGGAGATATACTCCAAGTTCATGTTCCTGCGGTAATCTATCATTTCCACAGATTCTCCCTTAAAGCTGTGCTGCCTTAAAGTGAGCGCATGGCTGATACATTCTCCCTATAGAAGCAGACATTCCTATTTGGCTCTATTTCTTCCCACCGCAGTATCCAATCTCTCTCATACCTTCCTCCAATAACAGATGGGAATAAGGGGACTTTACCCCCAGTGGCTGGATTCTAAATGTTTCTATCAAGCCTGAATTTTTGGCTATATTAATTGGATCATGAAGTTTTGCCTTTACAGCTTTAAATGTATAGAAAATGATTTAAAAACACGTCAGTCACGCCCACCACAGGTTTCCCGCTCCTAAAACTCACACTTCCGTGCAAAAAGACACCTGAGTGGCAGGCGGGTTGGGCCGCCCGCGTAGACTCCACTGCGCCAACGCCGCTCTCCGCTGAGGCGCCCTCAGGAGGCGCCCGAACGCGCCCCGCCCCGCCCCCCCCCTGTTGGGGACGTCCGGCGGAGCCTCAGCAAGGCATCCCGAGGGCGGCCAGGCTCGGGCTCGTTCTTCGAGCCGGCAGGAAGCGCAGCACCGGCGCCGGAGCCTCCGGCCGGGATCTCCAAGAGCTAGCCGCCGCGACCCCCCGCCCTCGGCCGCCCTCAGCCGCGCCGCATCCGGGTCCGCTGCCGCTCTCACCTGCGCGGCGCCCCGCCCCGCGCAGTGCGCTCCGGATCCGTGTGCCGTCAGTAGCCCCAGCCGCCGCGACCGCCCCGCGCGGTCACCTCCCGCCTGCCCGGCGCCGCACTGCGCCCGCCCGCCGCCCGCCGCCCACGGCCAGGGCCCGTTCAGCCGCCCCCGCCGCCCGGACCGGCGGAGCACGTGCGCCCGCGCCTCCCAGCGAGCTGCACGGGCGGCCGGGGCCTCCAGCTGCCTTTCTGGAGCCTCTCCTGGAGGGTCCTGAGGGACCGCAGAGCCCCCGGACCCCTGCCTTCTGGAGCGGCCCGCAGCCGCCTCGCGGGGACCCCTCTGCCTCGGCGTTCCCTCGCAGCCCTTCGCCCCACTTGTGCCCCGCGGCGCCGCAGACCCCAGAACCCCCTTCCTGAGCGTAGGAGTGCGGGGATGTTGCCCCGCACCGTCGATGGCCGTTGAAAGGCTGAAGTTCCCACTTCCAAGTTCAAGAATATTCTGTGTGTTCATTTTTGTGATTACAGCTAACACTTGGCTGCAGTTTCATCGGTTAACCAATTCTTTTCGTATTCTGCTCGCCTGTTCGCTTTTGTCTCAACCAGGAAATGTCACGCCCCTCATTCTTGGATCACAGTTGAATTTTTTATTGATTATAAACCCTAATGTCGACTTACTGTAAAGCACCTGTACGAGGAAGCTTCAAAAATTCATGGGAAATTATCTTCTCTTTTCATTCCTTTCTCCCACGATCTTTCCGAAGCTCCCGCGTGTTGTGATGCCAGTGTACAATTAGTAAAGCCACTCTGGCAAATAATTCAGTAGTCTGGGATATAATTTAGAACTATATGCTATGCAAAGCAAAGGTGGCAAAACAATCCAGTGGTAAAGGAATACTTTGGTTAATGAGTGGTTGAATTGGCTGAATTTACAAGAAATCAAAGGAAGGAGCATACTACATTCAAAAATAAACTCCAGGAGGATTAGAGCGATAAAATATTCAAAGCATTAAAAACTTAGAGGGATTTATTTTCGAGGGTAGCAATTTAGCTTTAGTGAGGTGGAAACTTTAAGCAAGACACGAAGGTTCATGTCTTTAAAGGAAAGATAAAGCTATTTGACTATATACAGATGTTTTTACCTTTTAGCATGGTATCACAATGACAAGAAAAGTGTTTTAAAAGAACAATTGGCTATGCAAAACGCATGGCAATCTAACATAAAGTTTCTATAAATTATTTTTCCAGACAAATTGCTCGGTTCTATATGTTTTTAATACAGGCAATGCATACACACAGACAACTAACAGAAGAGAGGTTCATAAGCATGATTCATAAACATTGAAAAGATGCCTAATGTCATTGAAAGCCCTGGAAACATAAAGGGTTGAGATATAAATATTAAAGTCATTGGGAGCATGAGAGATAGAAGAGATATTACAATAATGCAGTCACACACATATCATGGTAGCATTGCTCACCTCAGCCCCACTTGGTGGTCCACATGGAGAGAGGGGGAAGGGAAGGAGGACAAGGGGAATTGGAAACGGGAGGGTAAAGACATACATCACAGGAAGGACTTGGACTATGTTATACAGCGGTGAGAAGGGGTGGTCTAGGGGCATACATGCAATAGGAAGAGGAGGGATTGGGGGTATACAGGTGACAAAATGGGCGGATCCTACATTTAGAATGGCAGCTTAACTTTGACCTGTTTTCTGGATCTCCATATGAACCATTATCAGTAGGGTGTGAACTCCACCTACTGGAACCAAGCTAATGGTTCCAAGTTTTAGAGAAAAGCAATCCATTGTCTCCACCAGCAGGGAGCAGAGACTGCAGTCTGGCAGCATTGCCTTGAGGGACCTTGCAAGCATCTGGCCCACACACATTATCCCTCTAGTAGGAATCAACCCAGTTAACTTACATTGGGGCTTTTTATCTCCAGACTATATATTTTTATTGGAGTAGAAAGCCTCATCTTTCTTCCCTGGAGCTGGCTGGTGGTTTTGAAGAGTGAAACCTTGTGGTTAACCGCCCAACCCATAACCTTCTATGGCACTAGAGCTCCATGACTCTGAACTAGCAACGTAAAATGCTTTGCCCTCAGGCAGAGTTTGTTTGCTTCCACCCACTCCTCTGGCCAGCCTGGTGAGGAGTAGTCTAGCCCTCAAGAACTTGCCTGAGTATGTCCTTGATGGGAATTGGGGTACTGAGGTTGCACGTTCATGCCCTGACCAAGATGGTTGGAGGGCCCTGAACCAGTCCTGTAAACTTTTCTAGTCTGCAATAATGTATTTACTCCAATCATGGTCCCTTTCCCATTTCTGTAGTCACATTTCCAACTGTGATGGTCTGATCTGCTGGGAACTTGACTTTTAAAGGGGCTTCCTTTGTTTTCCATGTGACCGAGCTGTTGTGAATCCTTCAGTCCCCATTATGGCCTCATGCTTACGGTCTCCCTCAACCAGATGATTTGTTTTTTCTGGACTTTGTCCCATTCAAGATTTAACAAGGGGGTCTCTGTAAATTATATTTGAACTTAGAGTCTTCTCCCTGATCTAAAACAATGCACACAAAAATATATACCAATTCGATCATTTCTACATGTACAATTTGCTAACATTCATTATATTTCTGAAATTATGTAGCCATTCTCACTGTCCTTTTCCAATTCCAAATTTCCATCACACACATAAGCTCACTGCCCCTTAAACTTTTCACCTAACCTTCCAAGTTCCTGTGTCAATCTGATCACAGACAGATTATTCTTTAAAAGAGCACAATGTCTAAAGCAGATCTTCTTCACTGATTCAGCTTTTGGTTGGCTTTAAAAAGACTTTACAAAAATCAAATCTGCTGCTATCAAGTTAATGCTGACTCATAGTGAATACCCCCTATGGGCTTCTGAGACTGTAACTGTTTACAGGAGTAGAAAGGCCCACCTTTCTCCTGCAGAGCGGCTGGTAGTTTCAAACTGCTGAGCTTGTGGATCGCAGCCCAACATGAGTGCCCAGCAAAGAGCACCCAGAGAAACTGAGCCCCACATCCTTAAGCCACATGAGCCATGGAGTCGGGCAGAGTTGAGATGCAGTCCTCCCCAAAGCCTTCAGAAACAACAAGAAGCCTTCAGAGACATCAAGAAGGATCACTAACTCTTTTGGTAGCCAAAAGAACGATCAGCCCCATAGTCAAGAGGCAGGACAAGTATCAGTGGCTCTGGCCAGACTGGAGGGGCTCACTCAAGGCCATTCCAGGCCAGGGCCAGGTACCTGTGTCTGGCTTCGAGTACTCCAGGCACAGAATCTCTGACTCATGGGCCTCCACCTTCAGCATTTCACTCAGGAACTGCAATTCGTAGACCCTGCAAAATGAGAAGAGAGGAGAGCCCGTTCAGTGCCAGGCAGCGGGGGGAAAGAATCATCACCCACCCCCTTCCACCTTTTCCTCTCCATCAAGAGCTGTTTTACTTTACCTTTTGGGTTGAACCTTTAGAAAAATGAGTCAAGATATGTCACATTCAACTCTCTCACCTGGTCTCCCTTCGTATTAATGTTTTATGCACTACAGTACACAGTGATAAGGACCACGGAGGTCACACTGGTACAACATTATTAGACTTTATTTAAATGTCACCAGCGGGGGTTGCTCTGAGTTGGAATCAACCCAATGCCAATGAGTTTGTTTCTTTATCCCACGAATGGACTTCTTCTGCTCCAGGATCCTAGGAGCCCCCACGGCACATGGGTGTCATCTGTCCCAGTCTAGAATGGCTTTCAGTCTTTGCTTGTCTTTCCTACCCTGACACCTGGGAGAGTGTGATAAGTTACTCTGGCAGGTGTACCTCAAATGAAGGTTGCCTGATGTTTCCTCATGACTATCCTAAGTTCCTTATACATTTGGGTCAAGAATACCAGACACAATGCTAGGAGGAGGCTGCATGGAAAAACAGAACTAAAAGAAACTTTCCATCAACGTTGGTTGTTGTTGTTCAACATTTTATTGGGAGTTCTTAAGAGTCATAACATTTTCTGGGAACATTTTGAAACCTCTCAGTGTACCCTCTCACCAGATTCATGCTGCTGCCACGGGATGTTAACCTTAATGACTTGGCTAAGGGTGGGTTTTGCCGTTTCTTCATTGTCAAGTTAGTATCTTTCCCTTGGAGATAATAAATTTTGTCCCCAACCCTTTTCAGCTAAACCCTCCTGAACCTCTGTCCTTGGGGGCCTAAAGTTCCCCCATCCTGTCCCCTGGAGGCAACGGCTTATCCCATAGCAAGCAAGTCATAATGATTAGCTCTTGTCTTTAACAAGTAAAGGAATATACATTAACCAAGCACCTAGTAAGTACTAGGCATTCTAAATCTCCCACTTACATTGTCTCCTGTTCGTAAAAATCAAATGCATCAGGTATGTCATTTCACAATTGCAGAAACTAAGGTTTGGTCAAGTTCAGGAACATGTCCAAAGAGGCCAAGCTAAGACTGCACAGGGGCATACTGAAAAACGTCTGAGATGAGTCAGCACTAAAATCCCCTCCCATCCTCAGAGCCAATTAACAGATACGAAGGGACCCAGGGGCACAGCTTGGGGAGCAAGGGTGCTGGAGGAAACAAATTCCACACTTGAGGAACCCCAGCTCCTAATGGTAGGCCAGGAAACACGGTCAGTCTCAGCAGACCTGGCCCACGTACCTCTACACTCCAGACGCAGGAGGAATGATAGAGAGCTGAATACACCTTGCCCACTTTCTTGGGGTCCTTCACATCCCAGACATAAGTACCATGGTCATTGTACACACAAGACAGCCACTGATTTGCAGGATCAAAGGTCAAGGTGATGGTGTCCCGATACTTCGCATTGGCCACTCCAGCGAAAAGGCGACTGAGGAAAGAGGGGGTCAGGGTGTCCAGGGCAGACAGGGCAAACTGGTGAGTTAGCGCTAATGAAAAGGGGCACTAAAGGGAGGAGCAGCAGGTTGGCCAGCAGTCACTGGAGAAAGAACGCAGCGGCTGGCCTGGCATTCCTTGCCATGGGGCTCTGCAAAAGAACACAAGCTATTTCATAGCCCCCAACATCAGGCGGGGACAGTGTGTGGCCGTGATGCAGCCAAGCAGATGTCAGGCCCTTCTAGACTCACGTCAGAGGAAAAGGAAGGGCACTGTGCAAACCAGTCATGGTCATATATCATTTCCTGCCATTTGCAGATTTAGCCCACTCCTTCCCTGAATGAGAAATTAATATACCCAACTGCAGAACTGCCCCGCTTCCTGACAGCACTGAAACCAGAGCAAAACTTCACTTCCTGCAATCACCCAACCCAAGGCCCGAGGCTACAATAAGACCCTCCTACCTTAGCTGCTACCCAGGACCACCCTGAGGGAGAAAGGCCTGCTCCGTCAGGTTTCCAGCCTCTCTCAGAAACCCTAAGGAACTGCCCGTCTGTCCTAGCTGTGGTGTTTACAGGACAATGCATTACCACACTGCAGACTCAGATTACCACGGTTGCCCACAGTGAGCAACAAATGCTAAAAGACCCACCTGTGCTTGACTGCAAGGGTCTTCCCAGAGGTCTATGTGTGCCCTCCTCTCCTTGCAGCATGCCAGGGACGGCCTGGCACAGAGTGGGGCTCTGACAGGACTCAGGGGCCCACCCACACCGCTCACCTGGCCTCTGTGATGCTGGCAATGTCTGTGCCCAGGGCATGGGGCCGGGGCAGCGTGCTGAGGAAGTGCAGGTTGAAGGGGTTGAAAAGGCACACGGTGCCGTCAGCACAGCCGCAGAAGATGTAGTCCTGGCTCACCGAGATGCAGTGGGCCACTGTGGTCTGTGAGCACAGAAGCCACAGTCAGCAAGGGCGTCTGTCCACTCCTTCACCGGACACCTCAACAGCCATGAGCCAAGAGGCAAGGACAAGCGCAAGGCAGGCCAGCTGCCCTGGGCAGAGCCCCTCAATGCCCCTCCCTCTAACAGCAGCTGGCCAGAGGGCCCACAGCCCCGTGCAATTAGGGGGAAGGAGTCAGCAAGCCTTATAAGGCACCTGAGGTTTGGGCAAAGACACACCCAGAAAAGGCCGGCCCAGAGAAAGGCAGCAGAGGCAGCGGACAGGGCCAGCACACTTACTGTGATGCTGTCTGTGTGCTGAGCAGAAGAGGAAAGCAGAGGAAGAGGCAGAGACAGAGAGGGCGAGCAAGCAGAGAGGTTCCCAAACACCTTCCTCCGCCTGGGGCCTCCCCCAGCGTGCATGCAGACTCAGGTGCCCTGGAGCCCGGAGGTGACAGACGGGAGGGTGCCGACAAAGCATTCACTTACACTCAGCTCCACCCACTTGTCCAACAGTCTCCGGGTCACTGAACTCGCACAGCTGCCCAGAGGATGTGATACAGAAGGTGCTGTCAGTCTTCTTCCCGCGGCCACAGTCTACATCAGTGAACAGGTTGTTCCGCAGGTTCCCCCAGCAGCCCGGAGCGGCCCAGCAGGGGTACAGTGGCATTCACCTGTGGAGACCCACCACAGGTGCCACCCACACACCCTGCAGGCTACCCCCTGGAAAGCAGGCCCTGGGGAGGGAGGGAGAAGGCTTCCCTTGCATATTGACATAGCACCTGGCCCAGCTGAGACTTCCAAGGGGCTTTTGAGCATGCAGAAGGGGGCGCAGGTGGAACATATCTGGGCAGACCCCACCCTAGTGGCTACTTGCTGCCTCACCTTTGAGGTCTTGCTGTCATCGAAGTACCAGAACTTGATGTGCCGGTTGCCTGCAGTGACAAAGTAGCTGCAGTCCTCAGAGAAGGATACTGCTGTCACCTGACTGGACACCTTGTTGGAAGCCACTACAATGTTTTTCTGGAGAGAAAGTCAAGGGAAATCAAGGCTCTGCTTCTAGGAGCTGAGGGAAAAGAAACTTACACACTGAAGGTTAGACAAGCTGTGAACTTGACCTCTCCTTCTGCCCCTTCTTCAGCATCCTAGATACCCAGTTGCTCCTTTCTGCTCAGAGTTCTCTAGAAAGGGACTGAGGCCAGCAGGCGGAAGTAAAGGCCACCGGTCAGCAGTTTCTTGGCTCCCCTCCCGGCCCCGCCTGTCCTGAGGCCAGCAGCCCACTCACCTTCCAGGCCCAGACATTGACGATCATGTCATGCTGGTAGCCCACTGAGACAATGTACTTGGCACTGGATGAGAAGGCCACACATGCCATGCCATACTTATGCTCCTGAAGCTCCGCCACCAGGCTGCGCTCCGACACGTCCCATACCCGCACAGCAGGCATGTGTCCACTCTGCAGGGACCGAAGACCCCGAAGTAAAGGCCAGAGGCTATCAAAAGAGATAGTGTCTGGGGTCTTAAAGGCTTGAAGGTGAGCAAACGGCCATCTGGCTCAGAAGCAAAAAAGCCCACATGGAATAAGCACACCAGCCTGTGCGATCACAAGGTGCCAAAGGGACCAGGTATAAGGCATTATGCACAATATATATATACCATATATATATGGTATAAGGCATTATGTGGGGTCCCGTGGTGCTGACCCACACGGCGTCACCGTGAGTTGGAATGGACTCCTTAGAAACGGGTTTAGTAAGCAGCACAAAGAGGAAACTCCTTGGTGAACTGGAGGACACGGTAGCTGAAACCATGGGCTCCAACATACTACCCCTGAGGCTGGCAAAGGACTGGGCAGTGCTGCCTTGTGTTGCAAAGAAGGTCCCTGTGATGTCAGAATGACTGGACAGCACTAACAACAACAAAGGATGTCAGGCCCCTTCACTTCCCCAGACCACAGACCAGGTTCAAAGACCCGCATGCGAGTATAGTTTCACAGTTAGACGTGTTTAGAAAAAATAATGTTTGCAAAAGTAAAATCTTGGTTTACATTTTACAGAGCATGCACAATTAGTAGAACTCTTAAGGTCCACCGGAACCTGTTTAGGGTCCCCTCCACTTGCTCACCACCGATAAGTCGATTCTGACTCATATTGATCCTACAGGAGAGGTTAAAATTTCCCCTGTGGGTATTTCTGAAACTGTAGCTCCTTATGGGAATAGAAAGCCTCCTCTTTCTCTGCCGCTGGTGGGTTCAAACTGCCAACCTTGTCTTTAGCAGCTCAGGACTGACTTGTATCTCTATGAAACCAAAATCTACCTCACTGCCAGGGAGGTGATGCTGACTCATAGTGACCCTATGAGGCAGAGTAGATCTGTCCCTGTGAGTTTCTGAGACTGTAACTCTTTATAGGAGTAGACAGACTCTTCTTCCCACGGAGTGGCTGGTGGTTTCAAAGTGCTGACTTTGGTGTTAGCAGCCCAACATGCAAACACTATGCCACCAAAGCTACTTTTGTACCCCTATAAGTAGATAAATATTTCTCTTATATCTGTGTTTCAACCAAAGGCATGGCTATAAAGGAAAAAAGGCCATGAGTGTCAAGAATGATTTGAAAATGTGGAGTTCTTTTGGGAAAGGATATATATATACTTGTGTAAATAAATAGAATTCTGACGGCAAGAGTGGTCAGGAGTTGGACTGTTAATCTCAAGGTCAGCAGTTTGAATGACCAACCGCTCCTCTGGAGAAAGAGGAGATTTTCTACTCCTCTAAAGAATCACAGTCTCAGAAACCCACGGGGGCCATTTTACTCAGTCCCATGGGCCTGTGAGTTGGAATGGACTTGATGGCAGTGAGGGCATGTAAATATGCAAACACCCACCTCGGACTTAGGATTTGACCTGCTCCCTCAGCCCCGTGAGCATCTGCAGCCATGGACTTGGCCTTCTGTGAAGAACCCATTAGTGCACCACCACAAAGAGAATGAGTTTCCTCTGTGTCAGTCCATTACCCTGCCAACGTTCAGGATGGAGCCAACACCCTTGGTCTCCCAGAGAAATTGGCTCAACATACCCCTGATGTGGTTGCATGACATAGGACACTCATGCAATGCACTGCATGTGCTCTATTTAATGCACTATCACCAACAAGTCTACATGGGTGGTAACTCTGAAAACCTTGCCCAAACAGCTGGCTTCACCAAAGTATATGGAGTCATGTGGAGTCGTCGACCAGTTCGACTCTGCACTGGCTGTACGTTGGCATTGCCAAGGGGGCTTTCTCACTGACCGTGACCTGAATCCTGCTTCCACTAAGTCTTGCTTCATTGGTCTGGGATGGCGCCAGGCCAATGGGAGGCTTGAAAGCTCCTAAGGGATTCCAAAGTATGACCAAGGGTGAACACTACTGCTTTTGGCCATCACATCCGGGAAGGCCCTTGGGACTTTGCCACTCAAAGTATGATAGGTCAAGGAACCAGCAACATCAGCATTAGCTTCTCCCATGCTAATGCCATCGAGTTGATGCTGACTCATAGTGACCCTACAGGACAGGGTAGAACTGCCCTTGTGGGTTTCCCAGACTGTCACTCTTGCCCGGAGTCTACAGCCTCATATTTCTCCCAAGGAGTGGCTGGTGGTTTAGGACTACTGTCCTTGTGGTTAACAGCCCAAGAGTACCAGGGCCTCTAGAACTGCTGGATCCTAGACCCCCCACCCTGAACCCACAAAATCAGAATCTGCCCCCCAGCCCGATTTCCAGGAACCTGGGTAAGTGCATGCATGTGAAAGTTTAAGAAATACTTCCTTAGAAACCATTACTTTCCAGAACAAACTCCTCCTGCCAGAGGTGCAGAAATGGAAGCCCATTAGGCCATGCTCGCCTAGAAGCAATTTGAGGTCTCAGTGCTCCTATATCCTGGCTGTCATCCAGATTTCCTTATTCTCACCTGGACTGTTGTCACTGCAGCAGGTATTGGTGAGTCCTCAGCACGAACAGCCCCAAATTAGGTCTAGAGACACAGCTCCCATTTCAGAGTAGTACAATCCACAGTTTACTGTAGAGTTTCTGGCTTTTACTGGCTTGGGGTAGGGTCTAGTGGGAAACGCATCTTAGCAAGAGCCATTATGTATTCTGGATGTGCACAATGAGTTTGTCTTGAGGCATATTTATGTCTGATGTTGTTATGTATTCTCTTTCTATCCCATGCAACGTTATTTTTTTTGAAAATTTATATTTGCTTTTAATTACCCAGACATATAAGTGATTTATAGCTAGGTCTGATCGATTGGAATCAGATGACCACGCCTGGATTAACCATGGGTCCTGGTGACCATTAGGCCCTTCTTTCCATAGTCCAAGTGCCCATTAGTTAACCTAGATAGTCAAAGTGCCTGCTAGGTAACCTAAATAGTCCAAGTGCCCGCTAGGGAACCTACATAGTCCAAGTGCCCGCTAGGTAACCTAGATAGTCCAATTGCCCGTTGGCTAACCTAGATAGTCAAAGTGTCCGCTAGTTAACCTACATAGTCCAAGTGCCCGCTAGGTAACCTATATAGTCCAAATGCCCGCTAGGGACCCTAATAGTCCAAGTGCCCGCTAGTTAACCTAGATAGTCCAAGAGCTCGCTAGTTAACCTACATAGTCCAAATGCCCGCTAGGTAACCTAGACAGTTCAAGTGACCACTAGGTTACCTACATAGTCCAAGTGCCCGATAGGGAATCTACATAGTCCAAGTGCCCGCTAGTTAACATAGATAGTCCAAGTACCCGCTAGGAAACGTACATAGTCCAAGTGCCTGCTAGGTAACCTAGATAGTCCAAGTGCCCGCTAGTTAACCTACATAGTCCAAGTGCCTGCTAGGTAACCTAGATAGTCCAAGTGGCCAATAGTAAACCTACATAGTCCAAGTTCCCCCTAGGTAACCTAGATAGTCCCAAGGCCCGCTAGGTAACCTACATTGTCCTAGTGCCCCTTAGTTAACCTACATTCTCCAAGTGAACGATAGGGAACCTACATAGTCCAAGTGTCCGCTAGGTAACCTACATAGTCCAAAGCCCGCTAGTTAACCTACATAGTCCAAGTGCCCGTTAGGTAACCCAGATAGTCCTAATGCCCGCTAGGGAACCCACATAGTCCAAGTGCCCGCTAGGGAACTTACATAGTCCAAGGGCCCGCTAGGGAACCTACATAGTCCAAGTGCCCGTTAGTTAACCTAGATAGCCCAAGTGCCGGCTAGGTAACCTAGATAGTCCAACAGCCCGGTAGGTAACCAACATACTCCAAGTAACCGCTAGGTAACGTAGATAGTTCAAGTGCTAGCTAGGTAACCTAGATAGTCAAAGTGCCCGCTAGATAACCTACAAAGTCTAATTGCCCGCTAGGTAATCTATATAGTCCAAATTCCCGCTAGGGAGCCTACATAATCCAAATGCCCGCTAGGTAACCTAGATAGTCCAAGGGCCAACACATGCCATCGAGATGAGGGGAGGGAAACTATTAGCAAGAGGTCTTATTGATATGTAAGGGTTATCTGAGATTCACAGACTTGAAAGGACATGGCGGCAGATCCCAACATCACAGTTCCAGGTGGGACTACAGAAGCAAGAATAGGACAAGGATTGGGACCTGTGTTAAACAGGACAGTTTACAAGAGTGGTCCAGGGCCAAACAACCAAGGCTTTGGGGGCATGACTCATGACCGTGCAGCCCAGAATGGCAGCCTCGATTCAAGGATACACTTAGGCAAGTCTCTAAGCCCCACCATGGGCTGCCTAAGGGGTAATCCACTTTCCAATGCCCTCTGCCTGGTGGCAAGAGTGTTCACATCCCTGGTCAATGGTCTGAAGGAATTCACTGGAAGCTTAATCCACGTGGGGACTGTGCAAATAGAATTTTGGCTTTCACTGTTATCCACATACTTCTGAAAATTGTGAATTCTCAGAATTTCAGTTGAAAGGTAGGCTTGATGATCTGCTTCTGAGGGGTCACTATGGTGCACACAGCAGGTCACTGTGCATGCGCACCGGAATCAGTTCAACAGCAGCCAACAGCATTCTCCCTTATGTTGCTTGATGTTTGTTTTATGCCCACATCTCCTCTCTCTCTCTCTCTCTCTCTCTCTCTCTCTCTCTCTCTCTCTCTCTCTCTCTCTCACACACACACACACACACACACACACACACACTGGTATTTCAAAAAGTCCCTGAAAAATTCCATTCTCTTTTGATTCCTTGTTCCACTAACTTTTGGGAGCCTGCTTGTGTGCATATATGACACCATTTGTTTGCTGAAAGTGAGGAGGAATTGAACCACTTGCTGAAGATCAAGGATTGCAGCCTTCAATATGGGTTACAATTCAATATAAGGAAGACCAAAATCCCCAAAACTGGACCAATAGGTGATAAACAGAGAAAAGGGCTTCAGTTGTCAAGGATTTTGTCTTGCTTAGATCCACTATCAATGTTCATAGAAACAGCAGTCAGGCGATCAAAAGATGTATTGTAATGGGTAAATCTGCTGCAGAAAACCTCTTTATAGTGTTGAAGAACAATGATGTTACTCTGAGGACTAAGGTGCACATGACCTAAGCCATGCTATTTTCCATTGCATCATATGCATGTGAAAGTTAGACACTGAATAAGGAAGGCTGTAGAAGAACAGATGCATCGAATTGTGGTCCACCAGAAGACTACTGACAGTACCATGGACTGCTGAAGGACTGACCAATCTGTATCAGAAGAAATAAGGCCAGAGTGCTGCTTAGAGGCAAGGATGGCAAGACGCCATCTTACATACTTTGGACATGTTGTCAGGAGAGACCAGTCCCTGGAGAAGGACATCCTATTTGGTACAGTGGAGAAGCCATGAAACAGAGGAGGTCCTCGAAGAAGTGGATGGACTCAGTGGCTTCATCGGTGGTTCAGGCACAGGAACAATTGTGAGGATGGTGCACGACCCTACAGTGTTTCATTCGGTTGTATGTGAGGTCACGACGAGTCCAAGTGTCCTCAATGGCACGCAACAACAACTAGCCAGAGCAGAGAGGAGCAATCTGCCCTCTGGGACTTCCCTGGGAAGGTCCTCAATGGAAATTGGGAAAGTCTAAGACCCTATGGTCATGAGTTATAGTGGTCGGAAGGCCCCAGAACAAATCCAGTAAGCCTTTCTAATCTGTGATCGTCTCCATGTCTCCATAATGGCCCCATTCTCACTTATGTAGTCCTGCCTGAGAGAGTGATGAATTGCTCTGCCTCCAATCACATTTTTGTGGCAGATTTCATCCATTTCTATAATTAGCGACATGGCCACACAGCCTTTGGACCCCATTATGGCCTCATGCTTATGGTCTCCTTCATCTAAATCATTTCTCCTACTTTTGTCTTTCTTCATTAATTGAATATCTGAGATACATATGGAAGGGGCATTATCTCTACAATAAGAGAAAGGGATGAGGGGGTGGTGGTATGGAGTGGGGTGGCACACCATCTCAGAGAATGAGAACAGCTGTTTCAATGGTTCCCACTGCAGTGTGGAAACTGCAGGTACACTAAAAGAGGACAGCAATGACAGCATTAAGGTCTTAGAGCTTAAGGACTCCCTCCCTCCTTAGGCCTCTCTTTCAACTATAAAATGTAGCTCTAAAATGCAGAGCTTCTCGGACACAGCTTGGAGGAAGCCTGTGGATCCAGGAAAGCCCCAATCTCAGCAGAACCAATTTGGCAATCCACAGGTCTGATTTTTGACCAGTCAGTTCACTTGGTCTAGCTCACTTGGTCTAGATCACTCAATTATGTTCACATAAACTACAACAAACAGGTTCACACTGTCACCACATTTTCTATATAAGAAAACTGGAACAGAAATAAGCTGCCAAATTACTTGGCTTCTTATAAAAGAAATAGCCAAGTGAATGTTTGGGAAAACAACAGCTCCCGCTATGTGGCACAGGGAGCCCTGGTGGCATAGTGGTTTTCACTTGGGCTGCTACCCACATAGTTCAAAACCACCACCCGCTCTGAGAGAGAAACGTTAGGGCTTTCTACCCCTGTAAAGAGTTGCAGTCTCAGAAACTCACAGGGGCTGCTCTACCCTGTCCAATAGGGTTGCTGAAAGTCAGGGTTGCTGTGAGTCACAAAAGATGCAATGGCAGTGAGTTTTCAGTTTGATTATTAAGCAAAATTATCAAATTCTGAAACTATTGTTTCTCAATCTATCCTCCATCAAGATCTACCTAAACACTTTTAAAAAATTAAGTCATTTTATCGGGGGCTCTTACACCACTTATAACAATGCATACATCAATTGTATCAAGCACATTTGTACCTACGGTACCATCATCATTTTCTTTATACTTGACCCCTTGGTATCAGCTCCTTTTCCCCCCTTCTCTCCCACTCTCCCACCCTCATGAAACCTTGATAAATTATACTTTCATATTTTACAATGTCCAAGGTCTCACTTCACCAATGTTTCTGTTGCTTGTCCCCCTGGGGTGTGAGCGTTAATACATCAATCATTGCTATCAGTTCCCTCTATCTCATCCCTACCCTCATGTTATCACTACTTCCATTACTGTTCCTGAAGGGTTTATCTGTCCTGGATTCTGTGTGTTGAGAGTTCTTATCTGTACCAGTGTACATGCTCTGGTCTAGCCGGCTTTGTAAGGTAGAGCTGAGGTCATGATAGTTGGAGGGAGTGAGCGGGAGAGGAAGCATTGAAGAACTAGACAAATGGTATGTACTGTGGTATGAGTTGGGGTGCCAGCCCCCCACCAGTAATCTTGGGTTCAATAAGCACAATTGTATGGTTGAGATATATAAATATTATATTAAAGTCACCGGGAGCATGAGCGATAGAAGAGACATTACAATAATGCAGTCAGACACAATTCATGGTAGCATGCTCACCTCCTGGATGGCCATGATCTTACCAGCCAGGCCCACGCTCAGTGTGGACGAAGGGAGGTGGGATGGAGACCAGGCAGGAGGCTCAAGGACTGGGCTGGAGGCTGGAGCCCCAGCACAAGGCGGGCTTCCCCAGACAAATGGCGCACAACGTGGGACAATATGAGTTATATCCCATATAACAATTATATGGCCCCATTGGTACGTAGAGTGAATTTGAAAATTGTGCGAAGTGAGGATCCGGTGTGGGGATTGACAGAGAAGTAGTGGAAATAGTGAATTACAATTTTAAAGAGGATAACGGGAGCAAGGTAAAAGTAAACCTGAAACTTATGGTACCATGCTCTCTACTTACTGAAAAGACAAGGTGTAAAAGTAACGAAGAAAAAGATACAATGTTTTCTAAAAGTAGTAAAAAGGTATAATTCATGGTTCTCAGAGGAAGGAACTTTTGATTTAGAGACCTGGGAGGAGGTCATTGTCAACTTAAAGGAAGCACAGAGATGGGGAGAGTATCCCTATGGAGAAGTGGTCTCTGTGGGTACAAGTTAAGATGGTTTTAAAACTTTTGCAGGAGGAAGAGAATAAGGATGAACAGTCTAGTGAGAAGTCTTGTGTCTATTCAAATCTAGCAAAGCAAGCTAAAGTGTCTGTGAATAAGCATGATTTAAGTTATGAAACTTTAGGAAAAACTGAAAAGGCAGGGATTGGTTTGTTATCTAAAGCCTCCAATTCTAGAACAGAACCTCATTGCCAAAGCCTGTATGCTCTCGCGAGACTGCAGACTCCGAAGGTTTAAAGGTGATACAGTACTAGAGGCAGTGGATTGCAAGATCCAAAGCATGGCTATTAAACAATCCCAGGAAGCTCCCTTGCTTTCAAAGGTAGAGAAAGCCAAGAAGCAGAACAGGCAACGTCTAAGATGCCCAAATTTAAATCAGATGAGAAGCAGTGAGAACGGGTTTCAGGCAGATGAGAAGATTTTAGGCAGAGCTAAAAGAATGAGCCTGAGTCAGAAGGGGACATAGTAAAAGCAACTGCTCTCCTGCTGGAATTTAGTGTAAGAAAGGCCAGAGATTGTAAAACAATCAAGCAAGCCAGCCCTGAAGGTAGAGAGATTAGCTCCAAAGAAATGCAAACTAGGAGAGCTAGCACAGAAGGTGAAGTTCAGGAAGTGGAACTCCAAGATATCCAGATTGAAAAGAGTAGCTCAGAGAATAGACGTAAAGAAGCAAAGTATAGGAAAGCACCTTTACTCTCCAGAGTAGGAAGAGGGATTGCAGAAGAAGATTTAGAATGCAAGATGTCTTATCCTGTTAGAACCAAAAGGAATTCACAGTGCCTTTGCCTTTTAAGTTGCTAAAAGATCTCAAGCAGGCAATCAATGACTACGGCCCAGACTCACATTTTGTAATTAGCATGATAAGGGCTCTAGCAGAGTCTGACAGCTGGACCCCTACAGATTGGAAAGCTTTAGTGAGAATTTGTCTTTACTCTTCAGAATGCTTGTGATATCAAATGCTATGGAAGGAAGCAGCCCTTGCAAGAGCTGGGAAGAATGCTGAGGATGGGATAGATATAGGAATTCATCAATTGCTAGGGGATGCAAATTATATTACAGTTGAGTCTCAACTACAGTTTACTGAACAGACAATAGGACAGATACATGAGGTTTGCTTAAGGGCCTGGGAAAAGATAATTCCATCAGAAGAGAGAACGCCGCGTTACAGGGCTATAAGACAACAGAATATGATGAGCGTTACGCTGACTTTGTGTCCCGACTGGAAGATGCTATTTCCAAATGTGTGAAGAATGTTCAGGCAGTAAGAGACCTAGTGCACAAGCTATCTTATGATTTCTCTAATAAGCACTGTAAAAATGCCTTGCATCCCTACAGCGAACAGGGCACTTTGCTGGGTTATTTTAGGATATGCAGGAATGTAGAGGCAGAGGAATACAAGGCAGACCTCATGGCAGCTTCATTGGCAAACTATATCAGACCTGGAAGAAAGTGCTTTAGTTGTGGGAAGACAAGTCATCTTCAAAAGAGTGTAGGCAGAGCAGGCTGCGGCCAATGTCAGAGCATGGGCCAGGACCATGGAGATCGGGTTTAAACGAACCTGAACTCTGCCTCCATTGTAGGAAGGGAACTCATTGGGCGAGCCAATGTCGTTCAAAAATCAACCGTGAAGGGTCGCCATTAGCAAAGACTTCCCGGCGGGAAAATAGTGGAAGAAGCTTGATGCAGAGCCCTCATAGCAGAGCGTGGTAGGCAAGGTGTCTGCCTACTGGAGCAAAGAAGATCTTTGAGAGAAATCGCCTTTATCTAGCAGCCTCACAGCAGGAGAACAGACCTAGCCAAAGAGGCAAAAACCTAGTCTCTGTTCTCACTGCAGTTGGTTTGAATAACCAAGAGATGGCTCAGAAGCCTTCACAGGAGCTTGATCCTCAAAAGCAGGGACCTCTTATTGAAAGATTAATACAGTTTCTATCAGGAAGATTTAACCTTAGTACTCAAGAAATTAAAATTGATACTGGAGTTGATAAGAGTTGTAAGAAAAAGCCCAAAACTGTGATTGAATCAGAAACGAAGAGCAGTAATTGGGGTCCACTACCTAAAAGAACTATAGGAAGTTTATTAAGAAAGTCCAAAAAAAAAAAAAAAAGAAAGTCCAACATAAATTCTCAAGGTGTTGCTGGAGTTATTGGTCAGGATTGTGAAGAAGAAATTAAGGCAGTAATGAGTTCTGATATACCATGGTTTGTAAAAATGTAGGATCGCTTAAGCCAATTTTCCCTTCCTTGCATTTCTAGAGTAAAAATTTATACCTATCAGGAAAGAGTACTTGAGAAGTTTGACCACCCTATAAATCAAGCAGTCTTCTGGACTGCTGTTGTGGAGAAACAGCGCCCCCACATGGAATTAGAAATGGAAGGAAAAAGGTTTGTTAACTGTGGATGCCGGGTCATTTCCTTAGGGCATTCAGGGGGGCCTAAGGCCCTCCCATTAACTTCCCCTAAAGCCAGCATAGAGGGAATGAGTGAAGTTAACCAAGACAGAATATTGCAAGGTAAAATCATACAGTGTGAGAAGCCTGAAAGGCAAAACGGCTCAATTGAGCCTATAACCTTATTGGTAAGCCTGGAGAAAAAATGTCTGCTTGGTAAGTTACTTCAAGATCAGCTGAACAAATTTATTAAGAATTTTTTCAGTCTTTCAAAGTATGATAAGAAGTTCTCCCAATTAGTTAGCTCTCTTAATTCTCTGAGGGATGGGAGCCGGTATTTACATAACAATGAAGGTTATCTAACTAGTACTTTTACTGGTTCAAGATCTAGCAATGCTTTACTATTTAAATTGTTAAAACAGAAGGAGAAGAGGAATCTTATGTGTGACAAAGTTCATTTACTCATTTTTTTTTAATTTAATTTAATTTTTTTTAAATGAATTTTTTTTTAATTTTAACAATTTATTGGGGCTCATACAATTCTTTTCACCGTTCATATATATACATACATCAATTGTATAAAGCACATCTGTACAGTCTTTGCCCTAATCATTTTTTTTCTCTTTTCTTCTTTTACATTTTATTAGGGACTCATACAACTCTTACCACAATCCATACGTATACATACATCAATTGTATAAAGCACATCCATAAAGTCCCTACATTACTGCAGACTGCTTTGCTGAAAGATCAAGATTTTGAATTTGTCAATGCTATAATGTGATTGGAATGTAACTGATTTCTGTATAACCACTTATCCTTATAATAAGACATTGCATGATTGGAATTTGATTAGGAAACATTTGCAAGGGTTTAAGGGAAACATTTCATTAGATATTGATCAGCTTAAAAAGGATATTTTCTATACATTCAAAGACAAGCTTGAGGCTTCTCCTGGCTCTGATGTGATTAAGCAATTGATGAGTAGCATGGAAGGGTTGGACCCGCGAGCTTGGGGGCAAAGTACTTCACATAGCTTAAGTTCCACTCTGACTGTGTTTTTTATCATAATTGTGATGCTTGCAGTCTCATGTCACTTCTATAGGAAGCTAATAGATATGAAAAGAGACCATGTTGCCTCCGTGACACTATTGAATCTTAAACATAATGCAGAGAGGGGAAATGTGGGATACTAGCACCAAGGGAAATAATACTGGGACTTATTCCCTGACTGGTACAGAGGGAATCTGGGAGACTAATGTTCCATGGCTGAAAGACCACCACTCTGTTAGTTGGAGATATACTCCAAGTTCATGTTCCTGCGGTAATCTATCATTTCCACAGATTCTCCCTTAAAGCTGTGCTGCCTTAAAGTGAGCGCATGGCTGATACATTCTCCCTATAGAAGCAGACATTCCTATTTGGCTCTATTTCTTCCCACCGCAGTATCCAATCTCTCTCATACCTTCCTCCAATAACAGATGGGAATAAGGGGACTTTACCCCCAGTGGCTGGATTCTAAATGTTTCTATCAAGCCTGAATTTTTGGCTATATTAATTGGATCATGAAGTTTTGCCTTTACAGCTTTAAATGTATAGAAAATGATTTAAAAACACGTCAGTCACGCCCACCACAGGTTTCCCGCTCCTAAAACTCACTTCCGTGCAAAAAGACACCTGAGTGGCAGGCGGGTCGGGCCGCCCGCGTAGACTCCACGGCGCCAACGCCGCTCTCCGCTGAGGCGCCCTCAGGAGGCGCCCGAACGCGCCCCGCCCCGCCCCCCCCCGTTGGGGACGTCCGGCGGAGCCTCAGCAAGGCATCCCGAGGGCGGCCAGGCTCGGGCTCGTTCTTCGAGCCGGCAGGAAGCGCAGCACCGGCGCCGGAGCCTCTGGCCGGGATCTCCAAGAGCTAGCCGCCGCGACCCCCCGCCCTCGGCCGCCCTCAGCCGCGCCACATCCGGGTCCGCTGCCGCTCTCACCTGCGCGGCGCCCCGCCCCGCGCAGTGCGCTCCGGATCCGTGTGCCGTCAGTAGCCCCAGCCGCCGCGACCGCCCCGCGCGGTCACCTCCCGCCTGCCCGGCGCCGCACTGCGCCCGCCCGCCGCCCGCCGCCCACGGCCAGGGCCCGTTCAGCCGCCCCCGCCGCCCGGACCGGCGGAGCACGTGCGCCCGCGCCTCCCAGCGAGCTGCACGGGCGGCCGGGGCCTCCAGCTGCCTTTCTGGAGCCTCTCCTGGAGGGTCCTGAGGGACCGCAGAGCCCCCGGACCCCTGCCTTCTGGAGCGGCCCGCAGCCGCCTCGCGGGGACCCCTCTGCCTCGGCGTTCCCTCGCAGCCCTTCGCCCCACTTGTGCCCCGCGGCGCCGCAGACCCCAGAACCCCCTTCCTGAGCGTAGGAGTGCGGGGATGTTGCCCCGCACCGTCGATGGCCGTTGAAAGGCTGAAGTTCCCACTTCCAAGTTCAAGAATATTCTGTGTGTTCATTTTTGTGATAACAGCTAACACTTGGCTGCAGTTTCATCGGTTAACCAATTCTTTTCGTATTCTGCTCGCCTGTTCGCTTTTGTCTCAACCAGGAAATGTCACGCCCCTCATTCTTGGATCACAGTTGAATTTTTTATTGATTATAAACCCTAATGTCGACTTACTGTAAAGCACCTGTACGAGGAAGCTTCAAAAATTCATGGGAAATTATCTTCTCTTTTCATTCCTTTCTCCCACGATCTTTCCGAAGCTCCCGCGTGTTGTGATGCCAGTGTACAATTAGTAAAGCCACTCTGGCAAATAATTCAGTAGTCTGGGATATAATTTAGAACTATATGCTATGCAAAGCAAAGGTGGCAAAACAATCCAGTGGTAAAGGAATACTTTGGTTAATGAGTGGTTGAATTGGCTGAATTTACAAGAAATCAAAGGAAGGAGCATACTACATTCAAAAATAAACTCCAGGAGGATTAGAGCGATAAAATATTCAAAGCATTAAAAACTTAGAGGGATTTATTTTCGAGGGTAGCAATTTAGCTTTAGTGAGGTGGAAACTTTAAGCAAGACACGAAGGTTCATGTCTTTAAAGGAAAGATAAAGCTATTTGACTATATACAGATGTTTTTACCTTTTAGCATGGTATCACAATGACAAGAAAAGTGTTTTAAAAGAACAATTGGCTATGCAAAACGCATGGCAATCTAACATAAAGTTTCTATAAATTATTTTTCCAGACAAATTGCTCGGTTCTATATGTTTTTAATACAGGCAATGCATACACACAGACAACTAACAGAAGAGAGGTTCATAAGCATGATTCATAAACATTGAAAAGATGCCTAATGTCATTGAAAGCCCTGGAAACATAAAGGGTTGAGATATAAATATTAAAGTCATTGGGAGCATGAGAGATAGAAGAGATATTACAATAATGCAGTCACACACATATCATGGTAGCATTGCTCACCTCAGCCCCACTTGGTGGTCCACATGGAGAGAGGGGGAAGGGAAGGAGGACAAGGGGAATTGGAAACGGGAGGGTAAAGACATACATCACAGGAAGGACTTGGACTATGTTATACAGCGGTGAGAAGGGGTGGTCTAGGGGCATACATGCAATAGGAAGAGGAGGGATTGGGGGTATACAGGTGACAAAATGGGCGGATCCTACATTTAGAATGGCAGCTTAACTTTGACCTGTTTTCTGGATCTCCATATGAACCATTATCAGTAGGGTGTGAACTCCACCTACTGGAACCAAGCTAATGGTTCCAAGTTTTAGAGAAAAGCAATCCATTGTCTCCACCAGCAGGGAGCAGAGACTGCAGTCTGGCAGCATTGCCTTGAGGGACCTTGCAAGCATCTGGCCCACACACATTATCCCTCTAGTAGGAATCAACCCAGTTAACTTACATTGGGGCTTTTTATCTCCAGACTATATATTTTTATTGGAGTAGAAAGCCTCATCTTTCTTCCCTGGAGCTGGCTGGTGGTTTTGAAGAGTGAAACCTTGTGGTTAGCCGCCCAACCCATAACCTTCTATGGCACTAGAGCTCCATGACTCTGAACTAGCAACGTAAAATGCTTTGCCCTCAGGCAGAGTTTGTTTGCTTCCACCCACTCCTCTGGCCAGCCTGGTGAGGAGTAGTCTAGCCCTCAAGAACTTGCCTGAGTATGTCCTTGATGGGAATTGGGGTACTGAGGTTGCACGTTCATGCCCTGACCAAGATGGTTGGAGGGCCCTGAACCAGTCCTGTAAACTTTTCTAGTCTGCAATAATGTATTTACTCCAATCATGGTCCCTTTCCCATTTCTGTAGTCACATTTCCAACTGTGATGGTCTGATCTGCTGGGAACTTGACTTTTAAAGGGGCTTCCTTTGTTTTCCATGTGACCGAGCTGTTGTGAATCCTTCAGTCCCCATTATGGCCTCATGCTTACGGTCTCCCTCAACCAGATGATTTGTTTTTTCTGGACTTTGTCCCATTCAAGATTTAACAAGGGGGTCTCTGTAAATTATATTTGAACTTCGAGTCTTCTCCCTGATCTAAAACAATGCACACAAAAATATATACCAATTCGATCATTTCTACATGTACAATGTGCTAACATTCATTATATTTCTGAAATTATGTAGCCATTCTCACTGTCCTTTTCCAATTCCAAATTTCCATCACACACATAAGCTCACTGCCCCTTAAACTTTTCACCTAACCTTCCAAGTTCCTGTGTCAATCTGATCACAGACAGATTATTCTTTAAAAGAGCACAATGTCTAAAGCAGATCTTCTTCACTGATTCAGCTTTTGGTTGGCTTTAAAAAGACTTTACAAAAATCAAATCTGCTGCTATCAAGTTAATGCTGACTCATAGTGAATACCCCCTATGGGCTTCTGAGACTGTAACTGTTTACAGGAGTAGAAAGGCCCACCTTTCTCCTGCAGAGCGGCTGGTAGTTTCAAACTGCTGAGCTTGTGGATCGCAGCCCAACATGAGTGCCCAGCAAAGAGCACCCAGAGAAACTGAGCCCCACATCCTTAAGCCACATGAGCCATGGAGTCGGGCAGAGTTGAGATGCAGTCCTCCCCAAAGCCTTCAGAAACAACAAGAAGCCTTCAGAGACATCAAGAAGGATCACTAACTCTTTTGGTAGCCAAAAGAACGATCAGCCCCATAGTCAAGAGGCAGGACAAGTATCAGTGGCTCTGGCCAGACTGGAGGGGCTCACTCAAGGCCATTCCAGGCCAGGGCCAGGTACCTGTGTCTGGCTTCGAGTACTCCAGGCACAGAATCTCTGACTCATGGGCCTCCACCTTCAGCATTTCACTCAGGAACTGCAATTCGTAGACCCTGCAAAATGAGAAGAGAGGAGAGCCCGTTCAGTGCCAGGCAGCGGGGGGAAAGAATCATCACCCACCCCCTTCCACCTTTTCCTCTCCATCAAGAGCTGTTTTACTTTACCTTTTGGGTTGAACCTTTAGAAAAATGAGTCAAGATATGTCACATTCAACTCTCTCACCTGGTCTCCCTTCGTATTAATGTTTTATGCACTACAGTACACAGTGATAAGGACCACGGAGGTCACACTGGTACAACATTATTAGACTTTATTTAAATGTCACCAGCGGGGGTTGCTCTGAGTTGGAATCAACCCAATGCCAATGAGTTTGTTTGTTTATCCCACGAATGGACTTCTTCTGCTCCAGGATCCTAGGAGCCCCCACGGCACATGGGTGTCATCTGTCCCAGTCTAGAATGGCTTTCAGTCTTTGCTTGTCTTTCCTACCCTGACACCTGGGAGAGTGTGATAAGTTACTCTGGCAGGTGTACCTCAAATGAAGGTTGCCTGATGTTTCCTCATGACTATCCTAAGTTCCTTATACATTTGGGTCAAGAATACCAGACACAATGCTAGGAGGAGGCTGCATGGAAAAACAGAACTAAAAGAAACTTTCCATCAACGTTGGTTGTTGTTGTTCAACATTTTATTGGGAGTTCTTAAGAGTCATAACATTTTCTGGGAACATTTTGAAACCTCTCAGTGTACCCTCTCACCAGATTCATGCTGCTGCCACGGGATGTTAACCTTAATGACTTGGCTAAGGGTGGGTTTTGCCGTTTCTTCATTGTCAAGTTAGTATCTTTCCCTTGGAGATAATAAATTTTGTCCCCAACCCTTTTCAGCTAAACCCTCCTGAACCTCTGTCCTTGGGGGCCTAAAGTTCCCCCATCCTGTCCCCTGGAGGCAACGGCTTATCCCATAGCAAGCAAGTCATAATGATTAGCTCTTGTCTTTAACAAGTAAAGGAATATACATTAACCAAGCACCTAGTAAGTACTAGGCATTCTAAATCTCCCACTTACATTGTCTCCTGTTCGTAAAAATCAAATGCATCAGGTATGTCATTTCACAATTGCAGAAACTAAGGTTTGGTCAAGTTCAGGAACATGTCCAAAGAGGCCAAGCTAAGACTGCACAGGGGCATACTGAAAAACGTCTGAGATGAGTCAGCACTAAAATCCCCTCCCATCCTCAGAGCCAATTAACAGATACGAAGGGACCCAGGGGCACAGCTTGGGGAGCAAGGGTGCTGGAGGAAACAAATTCCACACTTGAGGAACCCCAGCTCCTAATGGTAGGCCAGGAAACACGGTCAGTCTCAGCAGACCTGGCCCACGTACCTCTACACTCCAGACGCAGGAGGAATGATAGAGAGCTGAATACACCTTGCCCACTTTCTTGGGGTCCTTCACATCCCAGACATAAGTACCATGGTCATTGTACACACAAGACAGCCACTGATTTGCAGGATCAAAGGTCAAGGTGATGGTGTCCCGATACTTCGCATTGGCCACTCCAGCGAAAAGGCGACTGAGGAAAGAGGGGGTCAGGGTGTCCAGGGCAGACAGGGCAAACTGGTGAGTTAGCGCTAATGCAAAGGGGCACTAAAGGGAGGAGCAGCAGGTTGGCCAGCAGTCACTGGAGAAAGAACGCAGCGGCTGGCCTGGCATTCCTTGCCATGGGGCTCTGCAAAAGAACACAAGCTATTTCATAGCCCCCAACATCAGGCGGGGACAGTGTGTGGCCGTGATGCAGCCAAGCAGATGTCAGGCCCTTCTAGACTCACGTCAGAGGAAAAGGAAGGGCACTGTGCAAACCAGTCATGGTCATATATCATTTCCTGCCATTTGCAGATTTAGCCCACTCCTTCCCTGAATGAGAAATTAATATACCCAACTGCAGAACTGCCCCGCTTCCTGGCAGCACTGAAACCAGAGCAAAACTTCACTTCCTGCAATCACCCAACCCAAGGCCCGAGGCTACAATAAGACCCTCCTACCTTAGCTGCTACCCAGGACCACCCTGAGGGAGAAAGGCCTGCTCCGTCAGGTTTCCAGCCTCTCTCAGAAACCCTAAGGAACTGCCCGTCTGTCCTAGCTGTGGTGTTTACAGGACAATGCATTACCACACTGCAGACTCAGATTACCACGGTTGCCCACAGTGAGCAACAAATGCTAAAAGACCCACCTGTGCTTGACTGCAAGGGTCTTCCCAGAGGTCTATGTGTGCCCTCCTCTCCTTGCAGCATGCCAGGGACGGCCTGGCACAGAGTGGGGCTCTGACAGGACTCAGGGGCCCACCCACACCGCTCACCTGGCCTCTGTGATGCTGGCAATGTCTGTGCCCAGGGCATGGGGCCGGGGCAGCGTGCTGAGGAAGTGCAGGTTGAAGGGGTTGAAAAGGCACACGGTGCCGTCAGCACAGCCGCAGAAGATGTAGTCCTGGCTCACCGAGATGCAGTGGGCCACTGTGGTCTGTGAGCACAGAAGCCACAGTCAGCAAGGGCGTCTGTCCACTCCTTCACCGGACACCTCAACAGCCATGAGCCAAGAGGCAAGGACAAGCGCAAGGCAGGCCAGCTGCCCTGGGCAGAGCCCCTCAATGCCCCTCCCTCTAACAGCAGCTGGCCAGAGGGCCCACAGCCCCGTGCAATTAGGGGGAAGGAGTCAGCAAGCCTTATAAGGCACCTGAGGTTTGGGCAAAGACACACCCAGAAAAGGCCGGCCCAGAGAAAGGCAGCAGAGGCAGCGGACAGGGCCAGCACACTTACTGTGATGCTGTCTGTGTGCTGAGCAGAAGAGGAAAGCAGAGGAAGAGGCAGAGACAGAGAGGGCGAGCAAGCAGAGAGGTTCCCAAACACATTCCTCCGCCTGGGGCCTCCCCCAGCGTGCATGCAGACTCAGGTGCCCTGGAGCCCTGAGGTGACAGACGGGAGGGTGCCGACAAAGCATTCACTTACACTCAGCTCCACCCACTTGTCCAACAGTCTCCGGGTCACTGAACTCGCACAGCTGCCCAGAGGATGTGATACAGAAGGTGCTGTCAGTCTTCTTCCCGCAGCCACAGTCTACATCAGTGAACAGGTTGTTCCGCAGGTTCCCCCAGCAGCCCAGAGCGGCCCAGCAGGGGTACAGTGGCATTCACCTGTGGAGACACACCACAGGTGCCACCCACACACCCTGCAGGCTACCCCCTGGAAAGCAGGCCCTGGGGAGGGAGGGAGAAGGCTTCCCTTGCATATTGACATAGCACCTGGCCCAGCTGAGACTTCCAAGGGGCTTTTGAGCATGCAGAAGGGGGCGCAGGTGGAACATATCTGGGCAGACCCCACCCTAGTGGCTACTTGCTGCCTCACCTTTGAGGTCTTGCTGTCATCGAGGTACCAGAACTTGATGTGCCGGTTGCCTGCAGTGACAAAGTAGCTGCAGTCCTCAGAGAAGGATACTGCTGTCACCTGACTGGACACCTTGTTGGAAGCCACTACAATGTTTTTCTGGAGAGAAAGTCAAGGGAAATCAAGGCTCTGCTTCTAGGAGCTGAGGGAAAAGAAACTTACACACTGAAGGTTAGACAAGCTGTGAACTTGACCTCTCCTTCTGCCCCTTCTTCAGCATCCTAGATACCCAGTTGCTCCTTTCTGCTCAGAGTTCTCTAGAAAGGGACTGAGGCCAGCAGGCGGAAGTAAAGGCCACCGGTCAGCAGTTTCTTGGCTCCCCTCCCGGCCCCGCCTGTCCTGAGGCCAGCAGCCCACTCACCTTCCAGGCCCAGACATTGACGATCATGTCATGCTGGTAGCCCACTGAGACAATGTACTTGGCACTGGATGAGAAGGCCACACATGCCATGCCATACTTATGCTCCTGAAGCTCCGCCACCAGGCTGCGCTCCGACACGTCCCATACCCGCACAGCAGGCATGTGTCCACTCTGCAGGGACCGAAGACCCCGAAGTAAAGGCCAGAGGCTATCAAAAGAGATAGTGTCTGGGGTCTTAAAGGCTTGAAGGTGAGCAAACGGCCATCTGGCTCAGAAGCAAAAAAGCCCACATGGAATAAGCACACCAGCCTGTGCGATCACAAGGTGCCAAAGGGACCAGGTATAAGGCATTATGCACAATATATATATACCATATATATATGGTATAAGGCATTATGTGGGGTCCCGTGGTGCTGACCCACACGGCGTCACCGTGAGTTGGAATGGACTCCTTAGAAACGGGTTTAGTAAGCAGCACAAAGAGGAAACTCCTTGGTGAACTGGAGGACACGGTAGCTGAAACCATGGGCTCCAACATACTACCCCTGAGGCTGGCAAAGGACTGGGCAGTGCTGCCTTGTGTTGCAAAGAAGGTCCCTGTGATGTCAGAATGACTGGACAGCACTAACAACAACAAAGGATGTCAGGCCCCTTCACTTCCCCAGACCACAGACCAGGTTCAAAGACCCGCATGCGAGTATAGTTTCACAGTTAGACGTGTTTAGAAAAAATAATGTTTGCAAAAGTAAAATCTTGGTTTACATTTTACAGAGCATGCACAATTAGTAGAACTCTTAAGGTCCACCGGAACCTGTTTAGGGTCCCCTCCACTTGCTCACCACCGATAAGTCGATTCTGACTCATATTGATCCTACAGGAGAGGTTAAAATTTCCCCTGTGGGTATTTCTGAAACTGTAGCTCCTTATGGGAATAGAAAGCCTCCTCTTTCTCTGCCGCTGGTGGGTTCAAACTGCCAACCTTGTCTTTAGCAGCTCAGGACTGACTTGTATCTCTATGAAACCAAAATCTACCTCACTGCCAGGGAGGTGATGCTGACTCATAGTGACCCTATGAGGCAGAGTAGATCTGTCCCTGTGAGTTTCTGAGACTGTAACTCTTTATAGGAGTAGACAGACTCTTCTTCCCACGGAGTGGCTGGTGGTTTCAAAGTGCTGACTTTGGTGTTAGCAGCCCAACATGCAAACACTATGCCACCAAAGCTACTTTTGTACCCCTATAAGTAGATAAATATTTCTCTTATATCTGTGTTTCAACCAAAGGCATGGCTATAAAGGAAAAAAGGCCATGAGTGTCAAGAATGATTTGAAAATGTGGAGTTCTTTTGGGAAAGGATATATATATACTTGTGTAAATAAATAGAATTCTGACGGCAAGAGTGGTCAGGAGTTGGACTGTTAATCTCAAGGTCAGCAGTTTGAATGACCAACCGCTCCTCTGGAGAAAGAGGAGATTTTCTACTCCTCTAAAGAATCACAGTCTCAGAAACCCACGGGGGCCATTTTACTCAGTCCCATGGGCCTGTGAGTTGGAATGGACTTGATGGCAGTGAGGGCATGTAAATATGCAAACACCCACCTCGGACTTAGGATTTGACCTGCTCCCTCAGCCCCGTGAGCATCTGCAGCCATGGACTTGGCCTTCTGTGAAGAACCCATTAGTGCACCACCACAAAGAGAATGAGTTTCCTCTGTGTCAGTCCATTACCCTGCCAACGTTCAGGATGGAGCCAACACCCTTGGTCTCCCAGAGAAATTGGCTCAACATACCCCTGATGTGGTTGCATGACATAGGACACTCATGCAATGCACTGCATGTGCTCTATTTAATGCACTATCACCAACAAGTCTACATGGGTGGTAACTCTGAAAACCTTGCCCAAACAGCTGGCTTCACCAAAGTATATGGAGTCATGTGGAGTCGTCGACCAGTTCGACTCTGCACTGGCTGTACGTTGGCATTGCCAAGGGGGCTTTCTCACTGACCGTGACCTGAATCCTGCTTCCACTAAGTCTTGCTTCATTGGTCTGGGATGGCGCCAGGCCAATGGGAGGCTTGAAAGCTCCTAAGGGATTCCAAAGTATGACCAAGGGTGAACACTACTGCTTTTGGCCATCACATCCGGGAAGGCCCTTGGGACTTTGCCACTCAAAGTATGATAGGTCAAGGAACCAGCAACATCAGCATTAGCTTCTCCCATGCTAATGCCATCGAGTTGATGCTGACTCATAGTGACCCTACAGGACAGGGTAGAACTGCCCTTGTGGGTTTCCCAGACTGTCACTCTTGCCCGGAGTCTACAGCCTCATATTTCTCCCAAGGAGTGGCTGGTGGTTTAGGACTACTGTCCTTGTGGTTAACAGCCCAAGAGTACCAGGGCCTCTAGAACTGCTGGATCCTAGACCCCCCACCCTGAACCCACAAAATCAGAATCTGCCCCCCAGCCCGATTTCCAGGAACCTGGGTAAGTGCATGCATGTGAAAGTTTAAGAAATACTTCCTTAGAAACCATTACTTTCCAGAACAAACTCCTCCTGCCAGAGGTGCATAAATGGAAGCCCATTAGGCCATGCTCGCCTAGAAGCAATTTGAGGTCTCAGTGCTCCTATATCCTGGCTGTCATCCAGATTTCCTTATTCTCACCTGGACTGTTGTCACTGCAGCAGGTATTGGTGAGTCCTCAGCACGAACAGCCCCAAATTAGGTCTAGAGACACAGCTCCCATTTCAGAGTAGTACAATCCACAGTTTACTGTAGAGTTTCTGGCTTTTACTGGCTTGGGGTAGGGTCTAGTGGGAAACGCATCTTAGCAAGAGCCATTATGTATTCTGGATGTGCACAATGAGTTTGTCTTGAGGCATATTTATGTCTGATGTTGTTATGTATTCTCTTTCTATCCCATGCAACGTTATTTTTTTTGAAAATTTATATTTGCTTTTAATTACCCAGACATATAAGTGATTTATAGCTAGGTCTGATCGATTGGAATCAGATGACCACGCCTGGATTAACCATGGGTCCTGGTGACCATTAGGCCCTTCTTTCCATAGTCCAAGTGCCCATTAGTTAACCTAGATAGTCAAAGTGCCTGCTAGGTAACCTAAATAGTCCAAGTGCCCGCTAGGGAACCTACATAGTCCAAGTGCCCGCTAGGTAACCTAGATAGTCCAATTGCCCGTTGGCTAACCTAGATAGTCAAAGTGTCCGCTAGTTAACCTACATAGTCCAAGTGCCCGCTAGGTAACCTATATAGTCCAAATGCCCGCTAGGGACCCTAATAGTCCAAGTGCCCGCTAGTTAACCTAGATAGTCCAAGAGCTCGCTAGTTAACCTACATAGTCCAAATGCCCGCTAGGTAACCTAGACAGTTCAAGTGACCACTAGGTTACCTACATAGTCCAAGTGCCCGATAGGGAATCTACATAGTCCAAGTGCCCGCTAGTTAACATAGATAGTCCAAGTACCCGCTAGGAAACGTACATAGTCCAAGTGCCTGCTAGGTAACCTAGATAGTCCAAGTGCCCGCTAGTTAACCTACATAGTCCAAGTGCCTGCTAGGTAACCTAGATAGTCCAAGTGGCCAATAGTAAACCTACATAGTCCAAGTTCCCCCTAGGTAACCTAGATAGTCCCAAGGCCCGCTAGGTAACCTACATTGTCCTAGTGCCCCTTAGTTAACCTACATTCTCCAAGTGAACGATAGGGAACCTACATAGTCCAAGTGTCCGCTAGGTAACCTACATAGTCCAAAGCCCGCTAGTTAACCTACATAGTCCAAGTGCCCGTTAGGTAACCCAGATAGTCCTAATGCCCGCTAGGGAACCCACATAGTCCAAGTGCCCGCTAGGGAACTTACATAGTCCAAGGGCCCGCTAGGGAACCTACATAGTCCAAGTGCCCGTTAGTTAACCTAGATAGCCCAAGTGCCGGCTAGGTAACCTAGATAGTCCAACAGCCCGGTAGGTAACCAACATACTCCAAGTAACCGCTAGGTAACGTAGATAGTTCAAGTGCTAGCTAGGTAACCTAGATAGTCAAAGTGCCCGCTAGATAACCTACAAAGTCTAATTGCCCGCTAGGTAATCTATATAGTCCAAATTCCCGCTAGGGAGCCTACATAATCCAAATGCCCGCTAGGTAACCTAGATAGTCCAAGGGCCAACACATGCCATCGAGATGAGGGGAGGGAAACTATTAGCAAGAGGTCTTATTGATATGTAAGGGTTATCTGAGATTCACAGACTTGAAAGGACATGGCGGCAGATCCCAACATCACAGTTCCAGGTGGGACTACAGAAGCAAGAATAGGACAAGGATTGGGACCTGTGTTAAACAGGACAGTTTACAAGAGTGGTCCAGGGCCAAACAACCAAGGCTTTGGGGGCATGACTCATGACCGTGCAGCCCAGAATGGCAGCCTCGATTCAAGGATACACTTAGGCAAGTCTCTAAGCCCCACCATGGGCTGCCTAAGGGGTAATCCACTTTCCAATGCCCTCTGCCTGGTGGCAAGAGTGTTCACATCCCTGGTCAATGGTCTGAAGGAATTCACTGGAAGCTTAATCCACGTGGGGACTGTGCAAATAGAATTTTGGCTTTCACTGTTATCCACATACTTCTGAAAATTGTGAATTCTCAGAATTTCAGTTGAAAGGTAGGCTTGATGATCTGCTTCTGAGGGGTCACTATGGTGCACACAGCAGGTCACTGTGCATGCGCACCGGAATCAGTTCAACAGCAGCCAACAGCATTCTCCCTTATGTTGCTTGATGTTTGTTTTATGCCCACATCTCCTCTCTCTCTCTCTCTCTCTCTCTCTCTCTCTCTCTCTCTCTCTCTCTCTCTCTCTCTCACACACACACACACACACACTGGTATTTCAAAAAGTCCCTGAAAAATTCCATTCTCTTTTGATTCCTTGTTCCACTAACTTTTGGGAGCCTGCTTGTGTGCATATATGACACCATTTGTTTGCTGAAAGTGAGGAGGAATTGAACCACTTGCTGAAGATCAAGGATTGCAGCCTTCAATATGGGTTACAATTCAATATAAGGAAGACCAAAATCCCCAAAACTGGACCAATAGGTGATAAACAGAGAAAAGGGCTTCAGTTGTCAAGGATTTTGTCTTGCTTAGATCCACTATCAATGTTCATAGAAACAGCAGTCAGGCGATCAAAAGATGTATTGTAATGGGTAAATCTGCTGCAGAAAACCTCTTTATAGTGTTGAAGAACAATGATGTTACTCTGAGGACTAAGGTGCACATGACCTAAGCCATGCTATTTTCCATTGCATCATATGCATGTGAAAGTTAGACACTGAATAAGGAAGGCTGTAGAAGAACAGATGCATCGAATTGTGGTCCACCAGAAGACTACTGACAGTACCATGGACTGCTGAAGGACTGACCAATCTGTATCAGAAGAAATAAGGCCAGAGTGCTGCTTAGAGGCAAGGATGGCAAGACGCCATCTTACATACTTTGGACATGTTGTCAGGAGAGACCAGTCCCTGGAGAAGGACATCCTATTTGGTACAGTGGAGAAGCCATGAAACAGAGGAGGTCCTCGAAGAAGTGGATGGACTCAGTGGCTTCATCGGTGGTTCAGGCACAGGAACAATTGTGAGGATGGTGCACGACCCTACAGTGTTTCATTCGGTTGTATGTGAGGTCACGACGAGTCCAAGTGTCCTCAATGGCACGCAACAACAACTAGCCAGAGCAGAGAGGAGCAATCTGCCCTCTGGGACTTCCCTGGGAAGGTCCTCAATGGAAATTGGGAAAGTCTAAGACCCTATGGTCATGAGTTATAGTGGTCGGAAGGCCCCAGAACAAATCCAGTAAGCCTTTCTAATCTGTGATCGTCTCCATGTCTCCATAATGGCCCCATTCTCACTTATGTAGTCCTGCCTGAGAGAGTGATGAATTGCTCTGCCTCCAATCACATTTTTGTGGCAGATTTCATCCATTTCTATAATTAGCGACATGGCCACACAGCCTTTGGACCCCATTATGGCCTCATGCTTATGGTCTCCTTCATCTAAATCATTTCTCCTACTTTTGTCTTTCTTCATTAATTGAATATCTGAGATACATATGGAAGGGGCATTATCTCTACAATAAGAGAAAGGGATGAGGTGGTGGTGGTATGGAGTGGGGTGGCACACCATCTCAGAGAATGAGAACAGCTGTTTCAATGGTTCCCACTGCAGTGTGGAAACTGCAGGTACACTAAAAGAGGACAGCAATGACAGCATTAAGGTCTTAGAGCTTAAGGACTCCCTCCCTCCTTAGGCCTCTCTTTCAACTATAAAATGTAGCTCTAAAATGCAGAGCTTCTCGGACACAGCTTGGAGGAAGCCTGTGGATCCAGGAAAGCCCCAATCTCAGCAGAACCAATTTGGCAATCCACAGGTCTGATTTTTGACCAGTCAGCTCACTTGGTCTAGCTCACTTGGTCTAGATCACTCAATTATGTTCACATAAACTACAACAAACAGGTTCACACTGTCACCACATTTTCTATATAAGAAAACTGGAACAGAAATAAGCTGCCAAATTACTTGGCTTCTTATAAAAGAAATAGCCAAGTGAATGTTAGGGAAAACAACAGCTCCCGCTATGTGGCACAGGGAGCCCTGGTGGCATAGTGGTTTTCACTTGGGCTGCTACCCACATAGTTCAAAACCACCACCCGCTCTGAGAGAGAAACGTTAGGGCTTTCTACCCCTGTAAAGAGTTGCAGTCTCAGAAACTCACAGGGGCTGCTCTACCCTGTCCAATAGGGTTGCTGAAAGTCAGGGTTGCTGTGAGTCACAAAAGGTGCAATGGCAGTGAGTTTTCAGTTTGATTATTAAGCAAAATTATCAAATTCTGAAACTATTGTTTCTCAATCTATCCTCCATCAAGATCTACCTAAACACTTTTAAAAAATTAAGTCATTTTATCGGGGGCTCTTACACCACTTATAACAATGCATACATCAATTGTATCAAGCACATTTGTACCTACGGTACCATCATCATTTTCTTTATACTTGACCCCTTGGTATCAGCTCCTTTTCCCCCCTTCTCTCCCACTCTCCCACCCTCATGAAACCTTGATAAATTATACTTTCATATTTTACAATGTCCAAGGTCTCACTTCACCAATGTTTCTGTTGCTTGTCCCCCTGGGGTGTGAGTGTTAATACATCAATCATTGCTATCAGTTCCCTCTATCTCATCCCTACCCTCATGTTATCACTACTTCCATTACTGTTCCTGAAGGGTTTATCTGTCCTGGATTCTGTGTGTTGAGAGTTCTTATCTGTACCAGTGTACATGCTCTGGTCTAGCCGGCTTTGTAAGGTAGAGCTGAGGTCATGATAGTTGGAGGGAGTGAGCGGGAGAGGAAGCATTGAAGAACTAGACAAATGGTATGTACTGTGGTATGAGTTGGGGTGCCAGCCCCCCACCAGTAATCTTGGGTTCAATAAGCACAATTGTATGGTTGAGATATATAAATATTATATTAAAGTCACCGGGAGCATGAGCGATAGAAGAGACATTACAATAATGCAGTCAGACACAATTCATGGTAGCATGCTCACCTCCTGGATGGCCATGATCTTACCAGCCAGGTCCACGCTCAGTGTGGACGAAGGGAGGTGGGATGGAGACCAGGCAGGAGGCTCAAGGACTGGGCTGGAGGCTGGAGCCCCAGCACAAGGCGGGCTTCCCCAGACAAATGGCGCACAACGTGGGACAATATGAGTTATATCCCATATAACAATTATATGGCCCCATTGGTATGTAGAGTGAATTTGAAAATTGTGCGAAGTGAGGATCCGGTGTGGGGATCGACAGAGAAGTAGTGGAAATAGTGAATTAGAATTTTAAAGAGGATAATGGGAGCAAGGTAAAAGTAAACCTGAAACTTATGGTACCATGCTCTCTACTTACTGAAAAGACAAGGTGTAAAAGTAACGAAGAAAAAGATACAATGTTTTCTAAAAGTAGTAAAAAGGTATAATTCATGGTTCTCAGAGGAAGGAACTTTTGATTTAGAGACCTGGGAGGAGGTCATTGTCAACTTAAAGGAAGCACAGAGATGGGGAGAGTATCCCTATGGAGAAGTGGTCTCTGTGGGTACAAGTTAAGATGGTTTTAAAACTTTTGCAGGAGGAATTGAATAAGGATGAACAGTCTAGTGAGAAGTCTTGTGTCTATTCAAATCTAGCAAAGCAAGCTAAAGTGTCTGTGAATAAGCATGATTTAGGTTATGAAACTTTAGGAAAAACTGAAAAGGCAGGGATTGGTTTGTTATCTAAAGCCTCCAATTCTAGAACAGAACCTCATTGCCAAAGCCTGTATGCTCTCGCGAGACTGCAGACTCCGAAGGTTTAAAGGTGATACAGTACTAGAGGCAGTGGATTGCAAGATCCAAAGCATGGCTATTAAACAATCCCAGGAAGCTCCCTTGCTTTCAAAGGTAGAGAAAGCCAAGAAGCAGAACAGGCAACGTCTAAGATGCCCAAATTTAAATCAGATGAGAAGCAGTGAGAACGGGTTTCAGGCAGATGAGAAGATTTTAGGCAGAGCTAAAAGAATGAGCCTGAGTCAGAAGGGGACATAGTAAAAGCAACTGCTCTCCTGCTGGAATTTAGTGTAAGAAAGGCCAGAGATTGTAAAACAATCAAGCAAGCCAGCCCTGAAGGTAGAGAGATTAGCTCCAAAGAAATGCAAACTAGGAGAGCTAGCACAGAAGGTGAAGTTCAGGAAGTGGAACTCCAAGATATCCAGATTGAAAAGAGTAGCTCAGAGAATAGACGTAAAGAAGCAAAGTATAGGAAAGCACCTTTACTCTCCAGAGTAGGAAGAGGGATTGCAGAAGAAGATTTAGAATGCAAGATGTCTTATCCTGTTAGAACCAAAAGGAATTCACAGTGCCTTTGCCTTTTAAGTTGCTAAAAGATCTCAAGCAGGCAATCAATGACTACGGCCCAGACTCACATTTTGTAATTAGCATGATAAGGGCTCTAGCAGAGTCTGACAGCTGGACCCCTACAGATTGGAAAGCTTTAGTGAGAATTTGTCTTTACTCTTCAGAATGCTTGTGATATCAAATGCTATGGAAGGAAGCAGCCCTTGCAAGAGCTGGGAAGAATGCTGAGGATGGGATAGATATAGGAATTCATCAATTGCTAGGGGATGCAAATTATATTACAGTTGAGTCTCAACTACAGTTTACTGAACAGACAATAGGACAGATACATGAGGTTTGCTTAAGGGCCTGGGAAAAGATAATTCCATCAGAAGAGAGAACGCCGCGTTACAGGGCTATAAGACAACAGAATATGATGAGCGTTACGCTGACTTTGTGTCCCGACTGGAAGATGCTATTTCCAAATGTGTGAAGAATGTTCAGGCAGTAAGAGACCTAGTGCACAAGCTATCTTATGATTTCTCTAATAAGCACTGTAAAAATGCCTTGCATCCCTACAGCGAACAGGGCACTTTGCTGGGTTATTTTAGGATATGCAGGAATGTAGAGGCAGAGGAATACAAGGCAGACCTCATGGCAGCTTCATTGGCAAACTATATCAGACCTGGAAGAAAGTGCTTTAGTTGTGGGAAGACAAGTCATCTTCAAAAGAGTGTAGGCAGAGCAGGCTGCGGCCAATGTCAGAGCATGGGCCAGGACCATGGAGATCGGGTTTAAACGAACCTGAACTCTGCCTCCATTGTAGGAAGGGAACTCATTGGGCGAGCCAATGTCGTTCAAAAATCAACCGTGAAGGGTCGCCATTAGCAAAGACTTCCCGGCGGGAAAATAGTGGAAGAAGCTTGATGCAGAGCCCTCATAGCAGAGCGTGGTAGGCAAGGTGTCTGCCTACTGGAGCAAAGAAGATCTTTGAGAGAAATCGCCTTTATCTAGCAGCCTCACAGCAGGAGAACAGACCTAGCCAAAGAGGCAAAAACCTAGTCTCTGTTCTCACTGCAGTTGGTTTGAATAACCAAGAGATGGCTCAGAAGCCTTCACAGGAGCTTGATCCTCAAAAGCAGGGACCTCTTATTGAAAGATTAATACAGTTTCTATCAGGAAGATTTAACCTTAGTACTCAAGAAATTAAAATTGATACTGGAGTTGATAAGAGTTGTAAGAAAAAGCCCAAAACTGTGATTGAATCAGAAACGAAGAGCAGTAATTGGGGTCCACTACCTAAAAGAACTATAGGAAGTTTATTAAGAAAGTAAAAAAAAAAAAAAAAGAAAGTCCAACATAAATTCTCAAGGTGTTGCTGGAGTTATTGGTCAGGATTGTGAAGAAGAAATTAAGGCAGTAATGAGTTCTGATATACCATGGTTTGTAAAAATGTAGGATCGCTTAAGCCAATTTTCCCTTCCTTGCATTTCTAGAGTAAAAATTTATACCTATCAGGAAAGAGTACTTGAGAAGTTTGACCACCCTATAAATCAAGCAGTCTTCTGGACTGCTGTTGTGGAGAAACAGCGCCCCCACATGGAATTAGAAATGGAAGGAAAAAGGTTTGTTAACTGTGGATGCCGGGTCATTTCCTTAGGGCATTCAGGGGGGCCTAAGGCCCTCCCATTAACTTCCCCTAAAGCCAGCATAGAGGGAATGAGTGAAGTTAACCAAGACAGAATATTGCAAGGTAAAATCATACAGTGTGAGAAGCCTGAAAGGCAAAACGGCTCAATTGAGCCTATAACCTTATTGGTAAGCCTGGAGAAAAAATGTCTGCTTGGTAAGTTACTTCAAGATCAGCTGAACAAATTTATTAAGAATTTTTTCAGTCTTTCAAAGTATGATAAGAAGTTCTCCCAATTAGTTAGCTCTCTTAATTCTCTGAGGGATGGGAGCCGGTATTTACATAACAATGAAGGTTATCTAACTAGTACTTTTACTGGTTCAAGATCTAGCAATGCTTTACTATTTAAATTGTTAAAACAGAAGGAGAAGAGGAATCTTATGTGTGACAAAGTTCATTTACTCATTTTTTTTAAATTTTATTTTATTTATTTTTTTTAAATGAATTTTTTTTTTAATTTTAACAATTTATTGGGGCTCATACAATTCTTTTCACCGTTCATATATATACATACATCAATTGTATAAAGCACATCTGTACAGTCTTTGCCCTAATCATTTTTTTTCTCTTTTCTTCTTTTACATTTTATTAGGGACTCATACAACTCTTACCACAATCCATACGTATACATACATCAATTGTATAAAGCACATCCATAAAGTCCCTACATTACTGCAGACTGCTTTGCTGAAAGATCAAGATTTTGAATTTGTCAATGCTATAATGTGATTGGAATGTAACTGATTTCTGTATAACCACTTATCCTTATAATAAGACATTGCATGATTGGAATTTGATTAGGAAACATTTGCAAGGGTTTAAGGGAAACATTTCATTAGATATTGATCAGCTTAAAAAGGATATTTTCTATACATTCAAAGACAAGCTTGAGGCTTCTCCTGGCTCTGATGTGATTAAGCAATTGATGAGTAGCATGGAAGGGTTGGACCCGCGAGCTTGGGGGCAAAGTACTTCACATAGCTTAAGTTCCACTCTGACTGTGTTTTTTATCATAATTGTGATGCTTGCAGTCTCATGTCACTTCTATAGGAAGCTAATAGATATGAAAAGAGACCATGTTGCCTCCGTGACACTATTGAATCTTAAACATAATGCAGAGAGGGGAAATGTGGGATACTAGCACCAAGGGAAATAATACTGGGACTTATTCCCTGACTGGTACAGAGGGAATCTGGGAGACTAATGTTCCATGGCTGAAAGACCACCACTCTGTTAGTTGGAGATATACTCCAAGTTCATGTTCCTGCGGTAATCTATCATTTCCACAGATTCTCCCTTAAAGCTGTGCTGCCTTAAAGTGAGCGCATGGCTGATACATTCTCCCTATAGAAGCAGACATTCCTATTTGGCTCTATTTCTTCCCACCGCAGTATCCAATCTCTCTCATACCTTCCTCCAATAACAGATGGGAATAAGGGGACTTTACCCCCAGTGGCTGGATTCTAAATGTTTCTATCAAGCCTGAATTTTTGGCTATATTAATTGGATCATGAAGTTTTGCCTTTACAGCTTTAAATGTATAGAAAATGATTTAAAAACACGTCAGTCACGCCCACCACAGGTTTCCCGCTCCTAAAACTCACACTTCCGTGCAAAAAGACACCTGAGTGGCAGGCGGGTTGGGCCGCCCGCGTAGACTCCACGGCGCCAACGCCGCTCTCCGCTGAGGCGCCCTCAGGAGGCGCCCGAACGCGCCCCGCCCCGCCCCCCCCCTGTTGGGGACGTCCGGCGGAGCCTCAGCAAGGCATCCCGAGGGCGGCCAGGCTCGGGCTCGTTCTTCGAGCCGGCAGGAAGCGCAGCACCGGCGCCGGAGCCTCCGGCCGGGATCTCCAAGAGCTAGCCGCCGCGACCCCGCGCCCTCGGCCGCCCTCAGCCGCGCCGCATCCGGGTCCGCTGCCGCTCTCACCTGCGCGGCGCCCCGCCCCGCGCAGTGCGCTCCGGATCCGTGTGCCGTCAGTAGCCCCAGCCGCCGCGACCGCCCCGCGCGGTCACCTCCCGCCTGCCCGGCGCCGCACTGCGCCCGCCCGCCGCCCGCCGCCCACGGCCAGGGCCCGTTCAGCCGCCCCCGCCGCCCGGACCGGCGGAGCACGTGCGCCCGCGCCTCCCAGCGAGCTGCACGGCCGGCCGGGGCCTCCAGCTGCCTTTCTGGAGCCTCTCCTGGAGGGTCCTGAGGGACCGCAGAGCCCCCGGACCCCTGCCTTCTGGAGCGGCCCGCAGCCGCCTCGCGGGGACCCCTCTGCCTCGGCGTTCCCTCGCAGCCCTTCGCCCCACTTGTGCCCCGCGGCGCCGCAGACCCCAGAACCCCCTTCCTGAGCGTAGGAGTGCGGGGATGTTGCCCCGCACCGTCGATGGCCGTTGAAAGGCTGAAGTTCCCACTTCCAAGTTCAAGAATATTCTGTGTGTTCATTTTTGTGATAACAGCTAACACTTGGCTGCAGTTTCATCGGTTAACCAATTCTTTTCGTATTCTGCTCGCCTGTTCGCTTTTGTCTCAACCAGGAAATGTCACGCCCCTCATTCTTGGATCACAGTTGAATTTTTTATTGATTATAAACCCTAATGTCGACTTACTGTAAAGCACCTGTACGAGGAAGCTTCAAAAATTCATGGGAAATTATCTTCTCTTTTCATTCCTTTCTCCCACGATCTTTCCGAAGCTCCCGCGTGTTGTGATGCCAGTGTACAATTAGTAAAGCCACTCTGGCAAATAATTCAGTAGTCTGGGATATAATTTAGAACTATATGCTATGCAAAGCAAAGGTGGCAAAACAATCCAGTGGTAAAGGAATACTTTGGTTAATGAGTGGTTGAATTGGCTGAATTTACAAGAAATCAAAGGAAGGAGCATACTACATTCAAAAATAAACTCCAGGAGGATTAGAGCGATAAAATATTCAAAGCATTAAAAACTTAGAGGGATTTATTTTCGAGGGTAGCAATTTAGCTTTAGTGAGGTGGAAACTTTAAGCAAGACACGAAGGTTCATGTCTTTAAAGGAAAGATAAAGCTATTTGACTATATACAGATGTTTTTACCTTTTAGCATGGTATCACAATGACAAGAAAAGTGTTTTAAAAGAACAATTGGCTATGCAAAACGCATGGCAATCTAACATAAAGTTTCTATAAATTATTTTTCCAGACAAATTGCTCGGTTCTATATGTTTTTAATACAGGCAATGCATACACACAGACAACTAACAGAAGAGAGGTTCATAAGCATGATTCATAAACATTGAAAAGATGCCTAATGTCATTGAAAGCCCTGGAAACATAAAGGGTTGAGATATAAATATTAAAGTCATTGGGAGCATGAGAGATAGAAGAGATATTACAATAATGCAGTCACACACATATCATGGTAGCATTGCTCACCTCAGCCCCACTTGGTGGTCCACATGGAGAGAGGGGGAAGGGAAGGAGGACAAGGGGAATTGGAAACGGGAGGGTAAAGACATACATCACAGGAAGGACTTGGACTATGTTATACAGCAGTGAGAAGGGGTGGTCTAGGGGCATACATGCAATAGGAAGAGGAGGGACTGGGGGTATACAGGTGACAAAATGGGCGGATCCTACATTTAGAATGGCAGCTTAACTTTGACCTGTTTTCTGGATCTCCATATGAACCATTATCAGTAGGGTGTGAACTCCACCTACTGGAACCAAGCTAATGGTTCCAAGTTTTAGAGAAAAGCAATCCATTGTCTCCACCAGCAGGGAGCAGAGACTGCAGTCTGGCAGCATTGCCTTGAGGGACCTTGCAAGCATCTGGCCCACACACATTATCCCTCTAGTAGGAATCAACCCAGTTAACTTACATTGGGGCTTTTAATCTCCAGACTATATATTTTTATTGGAGTAGAAAGCCTCATCTTTCTTCCCTGGAGCTGGCTGGTGGTTTTGAAGAGTGAAACCTTGTGGTTAACCGCCCAACCCATAACCTTCTATGGCACTAGAGCTCCATGACTCTGAACTAGCAACGTAAAATGCTTTGCCCTCAGGCAGAGTTTGTTTGCTTCCACCCACTCCTCTGGCCAGCCTGGTGAGGAGTAGTCTAGCCCTCAAGAACTTGCCTGAGTATGCCCTTGATGGGAATTGGGGTACTGAGGTTGCACGTTCATGCCCTGACCAAGATGGTTGGAGGGCCCTGAACCAGTCCTGTAAACTTTTCTAGTCTGCAATAATGTATTTACTCCAATCATGGTCCCTTTCCCATTTCTGTAGTCACATTTCCAACTGTGATGGTCTGATCTGCTGGGAACTTGACTTTTAAAGGGGCTTCCTTTGTTTTCCATGTGACCGAGCTGTTGTGAATCCTTCAGTCCCCATTATGGCCTCATGCTTACGGTCTCCCTCAACCAGATGATTTGTTTTTTCTGGACTTTGTCCCATTCAAGATTTAACAAGGGGGTCTCTGTAAATTATATTTGAACTTAGAGTCTTCTCCCTGATCTAAAACAATGCACACAAAAATATATACCAATTCGATCATTTCTACATGTACAATTTGCTAACATTCATTATATTTCTGAAATTATGTAGCCATTCTCACTGTCCTTTTCCAATTCCAAATTTCCATCACACACATAAGCTCACTGCCCCTTAAACTTTTCACCTAACCTTCCAAGTTCCTGTGTCAATCTGATCACAGACAGATTATTCTTTAAAAGAGCACAATGTCTAAAGCAGATCTTCTTCACTGATTCAGCTTTTGGTTGGCTTTAAAAAGACTTTACAAAAATCAAATCTGCTGCTATCAAGTTAATGCTGACTCATAGTGAATACCCCCTATGGGCTTCTGAGACTGTAACTGTTTACAGGAGTAGAAAGGCCCACCTTTCTCCTGCAGAGCGGCTGGTAGTTTCAAACTGCTGAGCTTGTGGATCGCAGCCCAACATGAGTGCCCAGCAAAGAGCACCCAGAGAAACTGAGCCCCACATCCTTAAGCCACATGAGCCATGGAGTCGGGCAGAGTTGAGATGCAGTCCTCCCCAAAGCCTTCAGAAACAACAAGAAGCCTTCAGAGACATCAAGAAGGATCACTAACTCTTTTGGTAGCCAAAAGAACGATCAGCCCCATAGTCAAGAGGCAGGACAAGTATCAGTGGCTCTGGCCAGACTGGAGGGGCTCACTCAAGGCCATTCCAGGCCAGGGCCAGGTACCTGTGTCTGGCTTCGAGTACTCCAGGCACAGAATCTCTGACTCATGGGCCTCCACCTTCAGCATTTCACTCAGGAACTGCAATTCGTAGACCCTGCAAAATGAGAAGAGAGGAGAGCCCGTTCAGTGCCAGGCAGCGGGGGGAAAGAATCATCACCCACCCCCTTCCACCTTTTCCTCTCCATCAAGAGCTGTTTTACTTTACCTTTTGGGTTGAACCTTTAGAAAAATGAGTCAAGATATGTCACATTCAACTCTCTCACCTGGTCTCCCTTCGTATTAATGTTTTATGCACTACAGTACACAGTGATAAGGACCACGGAGGTCACACTGGTACAACATTATTAGACTTTATTTAAATGTCACCAGCGGGGGTTGCTCTGAGTTGGAATCAACCCAATGCCAATGAGTTTGTTTGTTTATCCCACGAATGGACTTCTTCTGCTCCAGGATCCTAGGAGCCCCCACGGCACATGGGTGTCATCTGTCCCAGTCTAGAATGGCTTTCAGTCTTTGCTTGTCTTTCCTACCCTGACACCTGGGAGAGTGTGATAAGTTACTCTGGCAGGTGTACCTCAAATGAAGGTTGCCTGATGTTTCCTCATGACTATCCTAAGTTCCTTATACATTTGGGTCAAGAATACCAGACACAATGCTAGGAGGAGGCTGCATGGAAAAACAGAACTAAAAGAAACTTTCCATCAACGTTGGTTGTTGTTGTTCAACATTTTATTGGGAGTTCTTAAGAGTCATAACATTTTCTGGGAACATTTTGAAACCTCTCAGTGTACCCTCTCACCAGATTCATGCTGCTGCCACGGGATGTTAACCTTAATGACTTGGCTAAGGGTGGGTTTTGCCGTTTCTTCATTGTCAAGTTAGTATCTTTCCCTTGGAGATAATAAATTTTGTCCCCAACCCTTTTCAGCTAAACCCTCCTGAACCTCTGTCCTTGGGGGCCTAAAGTTCCCCCATCCTGTCCCCTGGAGGCAACGGCTTATCCCATAGCAAGCAAGTCATAATGATTAGCTCTTGTCTTTAACAAGTAAAGGAATATACATTAACCAAGCACCTAGTAAGTACTAGGCATTCTAAATCTCCCACTTACATTGTCTCCTGTTCGTAAAAATCAAATGCATCAGGTATGTCATTTCACAATTGCAGAAACTAAGGTTTGGTCAAGTTCAGGAACATGTCCAAAGAGGCCAAGCTAAGACTGCACAGGGGCATACTGAAAAACGTCTGAGATGAGTCAGCACTAAAATCCCCTCCCATCCTCAGAGCCAATTAACAGATACGAAGGGACCCAGGGGCACAGCTTGGGGAGCAAGGGTGCTGGAGGAAACAAATTCCACACTTGAGGAACCCCAGCTCCTAATGGTAGGCCAGGAAACACGGTCAGTCTCAGCAGACCTGGCCCACGTACCTCTACACTCCAGACGCAGGAGGAATGATAGAGAGCTGAATACACCTTGCCCACTTTCTTGGGGTCCTTCACATCCCAGACATAAGTACCATGGTCATTGTACACACAAGACAGCCACTGATTTGCAGGATCAAAGGTCAAGGTGATGGTGTCCCGATACTTCGCATTGGCCACTCCAGCGAAAAGGCGACTGAGGAAAGAGGGGGTCAGGGTGTCCAGGGCAGACAGGGCAAACTGGTGAGTTAGCGCTAATGAAAAGGGGCACTAAAGGGAGGAGCAGCAGGTTGGCCAGCAGTCACTGGAGAAAGAACGCAGCGGCTGGCCTGGCATTCCTTGCCATGGGGCTCTGCAAAAGAACACAAGCTATTTCATAGCCCCCAACATCAGGCGGGGACAGTGTGTGGCCGTGATGCAGCCAAGCAGATGTCAGGCCCTTCTAGACTCACGTCAGAGGAAAAGGAAGGGCACTGTGCAAACCAGTCATGGTCATATATCATTTCCTGCCATTTGCAGATTTAGCCCACTCCTTCCCTGAATGAGAAATTAATATACCCAACTGCAGAACTGCCCCGCTTCCTGACAGCACTGAAACCAGAGCAAAACTTCACTTCCTGCAATCACCCAACCCAAGGCCCGAGGCTACAATAAGACCCTCCTACCTTAGCTGCTACCCAGGACCACCCTGAGGGAGAAAGGCCTGCTCCGTCAGGTTTCCAGCCTCTCTCAGAAACCCTAAGGAACTGCCCGTCTGTCCTAGCTGTGGTGTTTACAGGACAATGCATTACCACACTGCAGACTCAGATTACCACGGTTGCCCACAGTGAGCAACAAATGCTAAAAGACCCACCTGTGCTTGACTGCAAGGGTCTTCCCAGAGGTCTATGTGTGCCCTCCTCTCCTTGCAGCATGCCAGGGACGGCCTGGCACAGAGTGGGGCTCTGACAGGACTCAGGGGCCCACCCACACCGCTCACCTGGCCTCTGTGATGCTGGCAATGTCTGTGCCCAGGGCATGGGGCCGGGGCAGCGTGCTGAGGAAGTGCAGGTTGAAGGGGTTGAAAAGGCACACGGTGCCGTCAGCACAGCCGCAGAAGATGTAGTCCTGGCTCACCGAGATGCAGTGGGCCACTGTGGTCTGTGAGCACAGAAGCCACAGTCAGCAAGGGCGTCTGTCCACTCCTTCACCGGACACCTCAACAGCCATGAGCCAAGAGGCAAGGACAAGCGCAAGGCAGGCCAGCTGCCCTGGGCAGAGCCCCTCAATGCCCCTCCCTCTAACAGCAGCTGGCCAGAGGGCCCACAGCCCCGTGCAATTAGGGGGAAGGAGTCAGCAAGCCTTATAAGGCACCTGAGGTTTGGGCAAAGACACACCCAGAAAAGGCCGGCCCAGAGAAAGGCAGCAGAGGCAGCGGACAGGGCCAGCACACTTACTGTGATGCTGTCTGTGTGCTGAGCAGAAGAGGAAAGCAGAGGAAGAGGCAGAGACAGAGAGGGCGAGCAAGCAGAGAGGTTCCCAAACACATTCCTCCGCCTGGGGCCTCCCCCAGCGTGCATGCAGACTCAGGTGCCCTGGAGCCCGGAGGTGACAGACGGGAGGGTGCCGACAAAGCATTCACTTACACTCAGCTCCACCCACTTGTCCAACAGTCTCCGGGTCACTGAACTCGCACAGCTGCCCAGAGGATGTGATACAGAAGGTGCTGTCAGTCTTCTTCCCGCGGCCACAGTCTACATCAGTGAACAGGTTGTTCCGCAGGTTCCCCCAGCAGCCCGGAGCGGCCCAGCAGGGGTACAGTGGCATTCACCTGTGGAGACCCACCACAGGTGCCACCCACACACCCTGCAGGCTACCCCCTGGAAAGCAGGCCCTGGGGAGGGAGGGAGAAGGCTTCCCTTGCATATTGACATAGCACCTGGCCCAGCTGAGACTTCCAAGGGGCTTTTGAGCATGCAGAAGGGGGCGCAGGTGGAACATATCTGGGCAGACCCCACCCTAGTGGCTACTTGCTGCCTCACCTTTGAGGTCTTGCTGTCATCGAAGTACCAGAACTTGATGTGCCGGTTGCCTGCAGTGACAAAGTAGCTGCAGTCCTCAGAGAAGGATACTGCTGTCACCTGACTGGACACCTTGTTGGAAGCCACTACAATGTTTTTCTGGAGAGAAAGTCAAGGGAAATCAAGGCTCTGCTTCTAGGAGCTGAGGGAAAAGAAACTTACACACTGAAGGTTAGACAAGCTGTGAACTTGACCTCTCCTTCTGCCCCTTCTTCAGCATCCTAGATACCCAGTTGCTCCTTTCTGCTCAGAGTTCTCTAGAAAGGGACTGAGGCCAGCAGGCGGAAGTAAAGGCCACCGGTCAGCAGTTTCTTGGCTCCCCTCCCGGCCCCGCCTGTCCTGAGGCCAGCAGCCCACTCACCTTCCAGGCCCAGACATTGACGATCATGTCATGCTGGTAGCCCACTGAGACAATGTACTTGGCACTGGATGAGAAGGCCACACATGCCATGCCATACTTATGCTCCTGAAGCTCCGCCACCAGGCTGCGCTCCGACACGTCCCATACCCGCACAGCAGGCATGTGTCCACTCTGCAGGGACCGAAGACCCCGAAGTAAAGGCCAGAGGCTATCAAAAGAGATAGTGTCTGGGGTCTTAAAGGCTTGAAGGTGAGCAAACGGCCATCTGGCTCAGAAGCAAAAAAGCCCACATGGAATAAGCACACCAGCCTGTGCGATCACAAGGTGCCAAAGGGACCAGGTATAAGGCATTATGCACAATATATATATACCATATATATATGGTATAAGGCATTATGTGGGGTCCCGTGGTGCTGACCCACACGGCGTCACCGTGAGTTGGAATGGACTCCTTAGAAACGGGTTTAGTAAGCAGCACAAAGAGGAAACTCCTTGGTGAACTGGAGGACACGGTAGCTGAAACCATGGGCTCCAACATACTACCCCTGAGGCTGGCAAAGGACCGGGCAGTGCTGCCTTGTGTTGCAAAGAAGGTCCCTGTGATGTCAGAATGACTGGACAGCACTAACAACAACAAAGGATGTCAGGCCCCTTCACTTCCCCAGACCACAGACCAGGTTCAAAGACCCGCATGCGAGTATAGTTTCACAGTTAGACGTGTTTAGAAAAAATAATGTTTGCAAAAGTAAAATCTTGGTTTACATTTTACAGAGCATGCACAATTAGTAGAACTCTTAAGGTCCACCGGAACCTGTTTAGGGTCCCCTCCACTTGCTCACCACCGATAAGTCGATTCTGACTCATATTGATCCTACAGGAGAGGTTAAAATTTCCCCTGTGGGTATTTCTGAAACTGTAGCTCCTTATGGGAATAGAAAGCCTCCTCTTTCTCTGCAGCTGGTGGGTTCAAACTGCCAACCTTGTCTTTAGCAGCTCAGGACTGACTTGTATCTCTATGAAACCAAAATCTACCTCACTGCCAGGGAGGTGATGCTGACTCATAGTGACCCTATGAGGCAGAGTAGATCTGTCCCTGTGAGTTTCTGAGACTGTAACTCTTTATAGGAGTAGACAGACTCTTCTTCCCACGGAGTGGCTGGTGGTTTCAAAGTGCTGACTTTGGTGTTAGCAGCCCAACATGCAAACACTATGCCACCAAAGCTACTTTTGTACCCCTATAAGTAGATAAATATTTCTCTTATATCTGTGTTTCAACCAAAGGCATGGCTATAAAGGAAAAAAGGCCATGAGTGTCAAGAATGATTTGAAAATGTGGAGTTCTTTTGGGAAAGGATATATATATACTTGTGTAAATAAATAGAATTCTGACGGCAAGAGTGGTCAGGAGTTGGACTGTTAATCTCAAGGTCAGCAGTTTGAATGACCAACCGCTCCTCTGGAGAAAGAGGAGATTTTCTACTCCTCTAAAGAATCACAGTCTCAGAAACCCACGGGGGCCATTTTACTCAGTCCCATGGGCCTGTGAGTTGGAATGGACTTGATGGCAGTGAGGGCATGTAAATATGCAAACACCCACCTCGGACTTAGGATTTGACCTGCTCCCTCAGCCCCGTGAGCATCTGCAGCCATGGACTTGGCCTTCTGTGAAGAACCCATTAGTGCACCACCACAAAGAGAATGAGTTTCCTCTGTGTCAGTCCATTACCCTGCCAACGTTCAGGATGGAGCCAACACCCTTGGTCTCCCAGAGAAATTGGCTCAACATACCCCTGATGTGGTTGCATGACATAGGACACTCATGCAATGCACTGCATGTGCTCTATTTAATGCACTATCACCAACAAGTCTACATGGGTGGTAACTCTGAAAACCTTGCCCAAACAGCTGGCTTCACCAAAGTATATGGAGTCATGTGGAGTCGTCGACCAGTTCGACTCTGCACTGGCTGTACGTTGGCATTGCCAAGGGGGCTTTCTCACTGACCGTGACCTGAATCCTGCTTCCACTAAGTCTTGCTTCATTGGTCTGGGATGGCGCCAGGCCAATGGGAGGCTTGAAAGCTCCTAAGGGATTCCAAAGTATGACCAAGGGTGAACACTACTGCTTTTGGCCATCACATCCGGGAAGGCCCTTGGGACTTTGCCACTCAAAGTATGATAGGTCAAGGAACCAGCAACATCAGCATTAGCTTCTCCCATGCTAATGCCATCGAGTTGATGCTGACTCATAGTGACCCTACAGGACAGGGTAGAACTGCCCTTGTGGGTTTCCCAGACTGTCACTCTTGCCCGGAGTCTACAGCCTCATATTTCTCCCAAGGAGTGGCTGGTGGTTTAGGACTACTGTCCTTGTGGTTAACAGCCCAAGAGTACCAGGGCCTCTAGAACTGCTGGATCCTAGACCCCCCACCCTGAACCCACAAAATCAGAATCTGCCCCCCAGCCCGATTTCCAGGAACCTGGGTAAGTGCATGCATGTGAAAGTTTAAGAAATACTTCCTTAGAAACCATTACTTTCCAGAACAAACTCCTCCTGCCAGAGGTGCAGAAATGGAAGCCCATTAGGCCATGCTCGCCTAGAAGCAATTTGAGGTCTCAGTGCTCCTATATCCTGGCTGTCATCCAGATTTCCTTATTCTCACCTGGACTGTTGTCACTGCAGCAGGTATTGGTGAGTCCTCAGCACGAACAGCCCCAAATTAGGTCTAGAGACACAGCTCCCATTTCAGAGTAGTACAATCCACAGTTTACTGTAGAGTTTCTGGCTTTTACTGGCTTGGGGTAGGGTCTAGTGGGAAACGCATCTTAGCAAGAGCCATTATGTATTCTGGATGTGCACAATGAGTTTGTCTTGAGGCATATTTATGTCTGATGTTGTTATGTATTCTCTTTCTATCTCATGCAACGTTATTTTTTTTGAAAATTTATATTTGCTTTTAATTACCCAGACATATAAGTGATTTATAGCTAGGTCTGATCGATTGGAATCAGATGACCACGCCTGGATTAACCATGGGTCCTGGTGACCATTAGGCCCTTCTTTCCATAGTCCAAGTGCCCGTTAGTTAACCTAGATAGTCAAAGTGCCTGCTAGGTAACCTAAATAGTCCAAGTGCCCGCTAGGGAACCTACATAGTCCAAGTGCCCGCTAGGTAACCTAGATAGTCCAATTGCCCGTTGGCTAACCTAGATAGTCAAAGTGTCCGCTAGTTAACCTACATAGTCCAAGTGCCCGCTAGGTAACCTATATAGTCCAAATGCCCGCTAGGGACCCTAATAGTCCAAGTGCCCGCTAGTTAACCTAGATAGTCCAAGAGCTCGCTAGTTAACCTACATAGTCCAAATGCCCGCTAGGTAACCTAGACAGTTCAAGTGACCACTAGGTTACCTACATAGTCCAAGTGCCCGATAGGGAATCTACATAGTCCAAGTGCCCGCTAGTTAACATAGATAGTCCAAGTACCCGCTAGGAAACGTACATAGTCCAAGTGCCTGCTAGGTAACCTAGATAGTCCAAGTGCCCGCTAGTTAACCTACATAGTCCAAGTGGCCAATAGTAAACCTACATAGTCCAAGTTCCCCCTAGGTAACCTAGATAGTCCCAAGGCCCGCTAGGTAACCTACATTGTCCTAGTGCCCCTTAGTTAACCTACATTCTCCAAGTGAACGATAGGGAACCTACATAGTCCAAGTGTCCGCTAGGTAACCTACATAGTCCAAAGCCCGCTAGTTAACCTACATAGTCCAAGTGCCCGTTAGGTAACCCAGATAGTCCTAATGCCCGCTAGGGAACCCACATAGTCCAAGTGCCCGCTAGGGAACTTACATAGTCCAAGGGCCCGCTAGGGAACCTACATAGTCCAAGTGCCCGTTAGTTAACCTAGATAGCCCAAGTGCCGGCTAGGTAACCTAGATAGTCCAACAGCCCGGTAGGTAACCAACATACTCCAAGTAACCGCTAGGTAACGTAGATAGTTCAAGTGCTAGCTAGGTAACCTAGATAGTCAAAGTGCCCGCTAGATAACCTACAAAGTCTAATTGCCCGCTAGGTAATCTATATAGTCCAAATTCCCGCTAGGGAGCCTACATAATCCAAATGCCCGCTAGGTAACCTAGATAGTCCAAGGGCCAACACATGCCATCGAGATGAGGGGAGGGAAACTATTAGCAAGAGGTCTTATTGATATGTAAGGGTTATCTGAGATTCACAGACTTGAAAGGACATGGCGGCAGATCCCAACATCACAGTTCCAGGTGGGACTACAGAAGCAAGAATAGGACAAGGATTGGGACCTGTGTTAAACAGGACAGTTTACAAGAGTGGTCCAGGGCCAAACAACCAAGGCTTTGGGGGCATGACTCATGACCGTGCAGCCCAGAATGGCAGCCTCGATTCAAGGATACACTTAGGCAAGTCTCTAAGCCCCACCATGGGCTGCCTAAGGGGTAATCCACTTTCCAATGCCCTCTGCCTGGTGGCAAGAGTGTTCACATCCCTGGTCAATGGTCTGAAGGAATTCACTGGAAGCTTAATCCACGTGGGGACTGTGCAAATAGAATTTTGGCTTTCACTGTTATCCACATACTTCTGAAAATTGTGAATTCTCAGAATTTCAGTTGAAAGGTAGGCTTGATGATCTGCTTCTGAGGGGTCACTATGGTGCACACAGCAGGTCACTGTGCATGCGCACCGGAATCAGTTCAACAGCAGCCAACAGCATTCTCCCTTATGTTGCTTGATGTTTGTTTTATGCCCACATCTCCTCTCTCTCTCTCTCTCTCTCTGTCTCTCTCTCTCTCTCTCTCTCTCTCTCTCTCTCTCACACACACACACACACACACACTGGTATTTCAAAAAGTCCCTGAAAAATTCCATTCTCTTTTGATTCCTTGTTCCACTAACTTTTGGGAGCCTGCTTGTGTGCATATATGACACCATTTGTTTGCTGAAAGTGAGGAGGAATTGAACCACTTGCTGAAGATCAAGGATTGCAGCCTTCAATATGGGTTACAATTCAATATAAGGAAGACCAAAATCCCCAAAACTGGACCAATAGGTGATAAACAGAGAAAAGGGCTTCAGTTGTCAAGGATTTTGTCTTGCTTAGATCCACTATCAATGTTCATAGAAACAGCAGTCAGGCGATCAAAAGATGTATTGTAATGGGTAAATCTGCTGCAGAAAACCTCTTTATAGTGTTGAAGAACAATGATGTTACTCTGAGGACTAAGGTGCACATGACCTAAGCCATGCTATTTTCCATTGCATCATATGCATGTGAAAGTTAGACACTGAATAAGGAAGGCTGTAGAAGAACAGATGCATCGAATTGTGGTCCACCAGAAGACTACTGACAGTACCATGGACTGCTGAAGGACTGACCAATCTGTATCAGAAGAAATAAGGCCAGAGTGCTGCTTAGAGGCAAGGATGGCAAGACGCCATCTTACATACTTTGGACATGTTGTCAGGAGAGACCAGTCCCTGGAGAAGGATATCCTATTTGGTACAGTGGAGAAGCCATGAAACAGAGGAGGTCCTCGAAGAAGTGGATGGACTCAGTGGCTTCATCGGTGGTTCAGGCACAGGAACAATTGTGAGGATGGTGCACGACCCTACAGTGTTTCATTCGGTTGTATGTGAGGTCACGACGAGTCCAAGTGTCCTCAATGGCACGCAACAACAACTAGCCAGAGCAGAGAGGAGCAATCTGCCCTCTGGGACTTCCCTGGGAAGGTCCTCAATGGAAATTGGGAAAGTCTAAGACCCTATGGTCATGAGTTATAGTGGTCGGAAGGCCCCAGAACAAAACCAGTAAGCCTTTCTAATCTGTGATCGTCTCCATGTCTCCATAATGGCCCCATTCTCACTTATGTAGTCCTGCCTGAGAGAGTGATGAATTGCTCTGCCTCCAATCACATTTTTGTGGCAGATTTCATCCATTTCTATAATTAGCGACATGGCCACACAGCCTTTGGACCCCATTATGGCCTCATGCTTATGGTCTCCTTCATCTAAATCATTTCTCCTACTTTTGTCTTTCTTCATTAATTGAATATCTGAGATACATATGGAAGGGGCATTATCTCTACAATAAGAGAAAGGGATGAGGGGGTGGTGGTATGGAGTGGGGTGGCACACCATCTCAGAGAATGAGAACAGCTGTTTCAATGGTTCCCACTGCAGTGTGGAAACTGCAGGTACACTAAAAGAGGACAGCAATGACAGCATTAAGGTCTTAGAGCTTAAGGACTCCCTCCCTCCTTAGGCCTCTCTTTCAACTATAAAATGTAGCTCTAAAATGCAGAGCTTCTCGGACACAGCTTGGAGGAAGCCTGTGGATCCAGGAAAGCCCCAATCTCAGCAGAACCAATTTGGCAATCCACAGGTCTGATTTTTGACCAGTCAGCTCACTTGGTCTAGCTCACTTGGTCTAGATCACTCAATTATGTTCACATAAACTACAACAAACAGGTTCACACTGTCACCACATTTTCTATATAAGAAAACTGGAACAGAAATAAGCTGCCAAATTACTTGGCTTCTTATAAAAGAAATAGCCAAGTGAATGTTTGGGAAAACAACAGCTCCCGCTATGTGGCACAGGGAGCCCTGGTGGCATAGTGGTTTTCACTTGGGCTGCTACCCACATAGTTCAAAACCACCACCCGCTCTGAGAGAGAAACGTTAGGGCTTTCTACCCCTGTAAAGAGTTGCAGTCTCAGAAACTCACAGGGGCTGCTCTACCCTGTCCAATAGGGTTGCTGAAAGTCAGGGTTGCTGTGAGTCACAAAAGATGCAATGGCAGTGAGTTTTCAGTTTGATTATTAAGCAAAATTATCAAATTCTGAAACTATTGTTTCTCAATCTATCCTCCATCAAGATCTACCTAAACACTTTTAAAAAATTAAGTCATTTTATCGGGGGCTCTTACACCACTTATAACAATGCATACATCAATTGTATCAAGCACATTTGTACCTACGGTACCATCATCATTTTCTTTATACTTGACCCCTTGGTATCAGCTCCTTTTCCCCCCTTCTCTCCCACTCTCCCACCCTCATGAAACCTTGATAAATTATACTTTCATATTTTACAATGTCCAAGGTCTCACTTCACCAATGTTTCTGTTGCTTGTCCCCCTGGGGTGTGAGCGTTAATACATCAATCATTGCTATCAGTTCCCTCTATCTCATCCCTACCCTCATGTTATCACTACTTCCATTACTGTTCCTGAAGGGTTTATCTGTCCTGGATTCTGTGTGTTGAGAGTTCTTATCTGTACCAGTGTACATGCTCTGGTCTAGCCGGCTTTGTAAGGTAGAGCTGAGGTCATGATAGTTGGAGGGAGTGAGCGGGAGAGGAAGCATTGAAGAACTAGACAAATGGTATGTACTGTGGTATGAGTTGGGGTGCCAGCCCCCCACCAGTAATCTTGGGTTCAATAAGCACAATTGTATGGTTGAGATATATAAATATTATATTAAAGTCACCGGGAGCATGAGCGATAGAAGAGACATTACAATAATGCAGTCAGACACAATTCATGGTAGCATGCTCACCTCCTGGATGGCCATGATCTTACCAGCCAGGCCCACGCTCAGTGTGGACGAAGGGAGGTGGGATGGAGACCAGGCAGGAGGCTCAAGGACTGGGCTGGAGGCTGGAGCCCCAGCACAAGGCGGGCTTCCCCAGACAAATGGCGCACAACGTGGGACAATATGAGTTATATCCCATATAACAATTATATGGCCCCATTGGTACGTAGAGTGAATTTGAAAATTGTGCGAAGTGAGGATCCGGTGTGGGGATTGACAGAGAAGTAGTGGAAATAGTGAATTACAATTTTAAAGAGGATAACGGGAGCAAGGTAAAAGTAAACCTGAAACTTATGGTACCATGCTCTCTACTTACTGAAAAGACAAGGTGTAAAAGTAACGAAGAAAAAGATACAATGTTTTCTAAAAGTAGTAAAAAGGTATAATTCATGGTTCTCAGAGGAAGGAACTTTTGATTTAGAGACCTGGGAGGAGGTCATTGTCAACTTAAAGGAAGCACAGAGATGGGGAGAGTATCCCTATGGAGAAGTGGTCTCTGTGGGTACAAGTTAAGATGGTTTTAAAACTTTTGCAGGAGGAAGAGAATAAGGATGAACAGTCTAGTGAGAAGTCTTGTGTCTATTCAAATCTAGCAAAGCAAGCTAAAGTGTCTGTGAATAAGCATGATTTAGGTTATGAAACTTTAGGAAAAACTGAAAAGGCAGGGATTGGTTTGTTATCTAAAGCCTCCAATTCTAGAACAGAACCTCATTGCCAAAGCCTGTATGCTCTCGCGAGACTGCAGACTCCGAAGGTTTAAAGGTGATACAGTACTAGAGGCAGTGGATTGCAAGATCCAAAGCATGGCTATTAAACAATCCCAGGAAGCTCCCTTGCTTTCAAAGGTAGAGAAAGCCAAGAAGCAGAACAGGCAACGTCTAAGATGCCCAAATTTAAATCAGATGAGAAGCAGTGAGAACGGGTTTCAGGCAGATGAGAAGATTTTAGGCAGAGCTAAAAGAATGAGCCTGAGTCAGAAGGGGACATAGTAAAAGCAACTGCTCTCCTGCTGGAATTTAGTGTAAGAAAGGCCAGAGATTGTAAAACAATCAAGCAAGCCAGCCCTGAAGGTAGAGAGATTAGCTCCAAAGAAATGCAAACTAGGAGAGCTAGCACAGAAGGTGAAGTTCAGGAAGTGGAACTCCAAGATATCCAGATTGAAAAGAGTAGCTCAGAGAATAGACGTAAAGAAGCAAAGTATAGGAAAGCACCTTTACTCTCCAGAGTAGGAAGAGGGATTGCAGAAGAAGATTTAGAATGCAAGATGTCTTATCCTGTTAGAACCAAAAGGAATTCACAGTGCCTTTGCCTTTTAAGTTGCTAAAAGATCTCAAGCAGGCAATCAATGACTACGGCCCAGACTCACATTTTGTAATTAGCATGATAAGGGCTCTAGCAGAGTCTGACAGCTGGACCCCTACAGATTGGAAAGCTTTAGTGAGAATTTGTCTTTACTCTTCAGAATGCTTGTGATATCAAATGCTATGGAAGGAAGCAGCCCTTGCAAGAGCTGGGAAGAATGCTGAGGATGGGATAGATATAGGAATTCATCAATTGCTAGGGGATGCAAATTATATTACAGTTGAGTCTCAACTACAGTTTACTGAACAGACAATAGGACAGATACATGAGGTTTGCTTAAGGGCCTGGGAAAAGATAATTCCATCAGAAGAGAGAACGCCGCGTTACAGGGCTATAAGACAACAGAATATGATGAGCGTTACGCTGACTTTGTGTCCCGACTGGAAGATGCTATTTCCAAATGTGTGAAGAATGTTCAGGCAGTAAGAGACCTAGTGCACAAGCTATCTTATGATTTCTCTAATAAGCACTGTAAAAATGCCTTGCATCCCTACAGCGAACAGGGCACTTTGCTGGGTTATTTTAGGATATGCAGGAATGTAGAGGCAGAGGAATACAAGGCAGACCTCATGGCAGCTTCATTGGCAAACTATATCAGACCTGGAAGAAAGTGCTTTAGTTGTGGGAAGACAAGTCATCTTCAAAAGAGTGTAGGCAGAGCAGGCTGCGGCCAATGTCAGAGCATGGGCCAGGACCATGGAGATCGGGTTTAAACGAACCTGAACTCTGCCTCCATTGTAGGAAGGGAACTCATTGGGCGAGCCAATGTCGTTCAAAAATCAACCGTGAAGGGTCGCCATTAGCAAAGACTTCCCGGCGGGAAAATAGTGGAAGAAGCTTGATGCAGAGCCCTCATAGCAGAGCGTGGTAGGCAAGGTGTCTGCCTACTGGAGCAAAGAAGATCTTTGAGAGAAATCGCCTTTATCTAGCAGCCTCACAGCAGGAGAACAGACCTAGCCAAAGAGGCAAAAACCTAGTCTCTGTTCTCACTGCAGTTGGTTTGAATAACCAAGAGATGGCTCAGAAGCCTTCACAGGAGCTTGATCCTCAAAAGCAGGGACCTCTTATTGAAAGATTAATACAGTTTCTATCAGGAAGATTTAACCTTAGTACTCAAGAAATTAAAATTGATACTGGAGTTGATAAGAGTTGTAAGAAAAAGCCCAAAACTGTGATTGAATCAGAAACGAAGAGCAGTAATTGGGGTCCACTACCTAAAAGAACTATAGGATGTTTATTAAGAAAGTCAAAAAAAAAAAAAAAAAAGAAAGTCCAACATAAATTCTCAAGGTGTTGCTGGAGTTATTGGTCAGGATTGTGAAGAAGAAATTAAGGCAGTAATGAGTTCTGATATACCATGGTTTGTAAAAATGTAGGATCGCTTAAGTCAATTTTCCCTTCCTTGCATTTCTAGAGTAAAAATTTATACCTATCAGGAAAGAGTACTTGAGAAGTTTGACCACCCTATAAATCAAGCAGTCTTCTGGACTGCTGTTGTGGAGAAACAGCGCCCCCACATGGAATTAGAAATGGAAGGAAAAAGGTTTGTTAACTGTGGATGCCGGGTCATTTCCTTAGGGCATTCAGGGGGGCCTAAGGCCCTCCCATTAACTTCCCCTAAAGCCAGCATAGAGGGAATGAGTGAAGTTAACCAAGACAGAATATTGCAAGGTAAAATCATACAGTGTGAGAAGCCTGAAAGGCAAAACGGCTCAATTGAGCCTATAACCTTATTGGTAAGCCTGGAGAAAAAATGTCTGCTTGGTAAGTTACTTCAAGATCAGCTGAACAAATTTATTAAGAATTTTTTCAGTCTTTCAAAGTATGATAAGAAGTTCTCCCAATTAGTTAGCTCTCTTAATTCTCTGAGGGATGGGAGCCGGTATTTACATAACAATGAAGGTTATCTAACTAGTACTTTTACTGGTTCAAGATCTAGCAATGCTTTACTATTTAAATTGTTAAAACAGAAGGAGAAGAGGAATCTTATGTGTGACAAAGTTCATTTACTCATTTTTTTTTTAAATTTTATTTTATTTATTTTTTTTAAATGAATTTTTTTTTTAATTTTAACAATTTATTGGGGCTCATACAATTCTTTTCACCGTTCATATATATACATACATCAATTGTATAAAGCACATCTGTACAGTCTTTGCCCTAATCATTTTTTTTCTCTTTTCTTCTTTTACATTTTATTAGGGACTCATACAACTCTTACCACAATCCATACGTATACATACATCAATTGTATAAAGCACATCCATAAAGTCCCTACATTACTGCAGACTGCTTTGCTGAAAGATCAAGATTTTGAATTTGTCAATGCTATAATGTGATTGGAATGTAACTGATTTCTGTATAACCACTTATCCTTATAATAAGACATTGCATGATTGGAATTTGATTAGGAAACATTTGCAAGGGTTTAAGGGAAACATTTCATTAGATATTGATCAGCTTAAAAAGGATATTTTCTATACATTCAAAGACAAGCTTGAGGCTTCTCCTGGCTCTGATGTGATTAAGCAATTGAGGAGTAGCATGGAAGGGTTGGACCCGCGAGCTTGGGGGCAAAGTACTTCACATAGCTTAAGTTCCACTCTGACTGTGTTTTTTATCATAATTGTGATGCTTGCAGTCTCATGTCACTTCTATAGGAAGCTAATAGATATGAAAAGAGACCATGTTGCCTCCGTGACACTATTGAATCTTAAACATAATGCAGAGAGGGGAAATGTGGGATACTAGCACCAAGGGAAATAATACTGGGACTTATTCCCTGACTGGTACAGAGGGAATCTGGGAGACTAATGTTCCATGGCTGGAAGACCACCACTCTGTTAGTTGGAGATATACTCCAAGTTCATGTTCCTGCGGTAATCTATCATTTCCACAGATTCTCCCTTAAAGCTGTGCTGCCTTAAAGTGAGCGCATGGCTGATACATTCTCCCTATAGAAGCAGACATTCCTATTTGGCTCTATTTCTTCCCACCGCAGTATCCAATCTCTCTCATACCTTCCTCCAATAACAGATGGGAATAAGGGGACTTTACCCCCAGTGGCTGGATTCTAAATGTTTCTATCAAGCCTGAATTTTTGGCTATATTAATTGGATCATGAAGTTTTGCCTTTACAGCTTTAAATGTATAGAAAATGATTTAAAAACACGTCAGTCACGCCCACCACAGGTTTCCCGCTCCTAAAACTCACTTCCGTGCAAAAAGACACCTGAGTGGCAGGCGGGTTGGGCCGCCCGCGTAGACTCCACGGCGCCAACGCCGCTCTCCGCTGAGGCGCCCTCAGGAGGCGCCCGAACGCGCCCCGCCCCGCCCCCCCCCCCCTGTTGGGGACGTCCGGCGGAGCCTCAGCAAGGCATCCCGAGGGCGGCCAGGCTCGGGCTCGTTCTTCGAGCCGGCAGGAAGCGCAGCACCGGCGCCGGAGCCTCCGGCCGGGATCTCCAAGAGCTAGCCGCCGCGACCCCCCGCCCTCGGCCGCCCTCAGCCGCGCCGCATCCGGGTCCGCTGCCGCTCTCACCTGCGCGGCGCCCCGCCCCGCGCAGTGCGCTCCGGATCCGTGTGCCGTCAGTAGCCCCAGCCGCCGCGACCGCCCCGCGCGGTCACCTCCCGCCTGCCCGGCGCCGCACTGCGCCCGCCCGCCGCCCGCCGCCCACGGCCAGGGCCCGTTCAGCCGCCCCCGCCGCCCGGACCGGCGGAGCACGTGCGCCCGCGCCTCCCAGCGAGCTGCACGGCCGGCCGGGGCCTCCAGCTGCCTTTCTGGAGCCTCTCCTGGAGGGTCCTGAGGGACCGCAGAGCCCCCGGACCCCTGCCTTCTGGAGCGGCCCGCAGCCGCCTCGCGGGGACCCCTCTGCCTCGGCGTTCCCTCGCAGCCCTTCGCCCCACTTGTGCCCCGCGGCGCCGCAGACCCCAGAACCCCCTTCCTGAGCGTAGGAGTGCGGGGATGTTGCCCCGCACCGTCGATGGCCGTTGAAAGGCTGAAGTTCCCACTTCCAAGTTCAAGAATATTCTGTGTGTTCATTTTTGTGATAACAGCTAACACTTGGCTGCAGTTTCATCGGTTAACCAATTCTTTTCGTATTCTGCTCGCCTGTTCGCTTTTGTCTCAACCAGGAAATGTCACGCCCCTCATTCTTGGATCACAGTTGAATTTTTTATTGATTATAAACCCTAATGTCGACTTACTGTAAAGCACCTGTACGAGGAAGCTTCAAAAATTCATGGGAAATTATCTTCTCTTTTCATTCCTTTCTCCCACGATCTTTCCGAAGCTCCCGCGTGTTGTGATGCCAGTGTACAATTAGTAAAGCCACTCTGGCAAATAATTCAGTAGTCTGGGATATAATTTAGAACTATATGCTATGCAAAGCAAAGGTGGCAAAACAATCCAGTGGTAAAGGAATACTTTGGTTAATGAGTGGTTGAATTGGCTGAATTTACAAGAAATCAAAGGAAGGAGCATACTACATTCAAAAATAAACTCCAGGAGGATTAGAGCGATAAAATATTCAAAGCATTAAAAACTTAGAGGGATTTATTTTCGAGGGTAGCAATTTAGCTTTAGTGAGGTGGAAACTTTAAGCAAGACACGAAGGTTCATGTCTTTAAAGGAAAGATAAAGCTATTTGACTATATACAGATGTTTTTACCTTTTAGCATGGTATCACAATGACAAGAAAAGTGTTTTAAAAGAACAATTGGCTATGCAAAACGCATGGCAATCTAACATAAAGTTTCTATAAATTATTTTTCCAGACAAATTGCTCGGTTCTATATGTTTTTAATACAGGCAATGCATACACACAGACAACTAACAGAAGAGAGGTTCATAAGCATGATTCATAAACATTGAGGATGCCTAATGTCATTGAAAGCCCTGGAAACATAAAGGGTTGAGATATAAATATTAAAGTCATTGGGAGCATGAGAGATAGAAGAGATATTACAATAATGCAGTCACACACATATCATGGTAGCATTGCTCACCTCAGCCCCACTTGGTGGTCCACATGGAGAGAGGGGGAAGGGAAGGAGGACAAGGGGAATTGGAAACGGGAGGGTAAAGACATACATCACAGGAAGGACTTGGACTATGTTATACAGCGGTGAGAAGGGGTGGTCTAGGGGCATACATGCAATAGGAAGAGGAGGGATTGGGGGTATACAGGTGACAAAATGGGCGGATCCTACATTTAGAATGGCAGCTTAACTTTGACCTGTTTTCTGGATCTCCATATGAACCATTATCAGTAGGGTGTGAACTCCACCTACTGGAACCAAGCTAATGGTTCCAAGTTTTAGAGAAAAGCAATCCATTGTCTCCACCAGCAGGGAGCAGAGACTGCAGTCTGGCAGCATTGCCTTGAGGGACCTTGCAAGCATCTGGCCCACACACATTATCCCTCTAGTAGGAATCAACCCAGTTAACTTACATTGGGGCTTTTAATCTCCAGACTATATATTTTTATTGGAGTAGAAAGCCTCATCTTTCTTCCCTGGAGCTGGCTGGTGGTTTTGAAGAGTGAAACCTTGTGGTTAACCGCCCAACCCATAACCTTCTATGGCACTAGAGCTCCATGACTCTGAACTAGCAACGTAAAATGCTTTGCCCTCAGGCAGAGTTTGTTTGCTTCCACCCACTCCTCTGGCCAGCCTGGTGAGGAGTAGTCTAGCCCTCAAGAACTTGCCTGAGTATGCCCTTGATGGGAATTGGGGTACTGAGGTTGCACGTTCATGCCCTGACCAAGATGGTTGGAGGGCCCTGAACCAGTCCTGTAAACTTTTCTAGTCTGCAATAATGTATTTACTCCAATCATGGTCCCTTTCCCATTTCTGTAGTCACATTTCCAACTGTGATGGTCTGATCTGCTGGGAACTTGACTTTTAAAGGGGCTTCCTTTGTTTTCCATGTGACCGAGCTGTTGTGAATCCTTCAGTCCCCATTATGGCCTCATGCTTACGGTCTCCCTCAACCAGATGATTTGTTTTTTCTGGACTTTGTCCCATTCAAGATTTAACAAGGGGGTCTCTGTAAATTATATTTGAACTTCGAGTCTTCTCCCTGATCTAAAACAATGCACACAAAAATATATACCAATTCGATCATTTCTACATGTACAATTTGCTAACATTCATTATATTTCTGAAATTATGTAGCCATTCTCACTGTCCTTTTCCAATTCCAAATTTCCATCACACACATAAGCTCACTGCCCCTTAAACTTTTCACCTAACCCTCCAAGTTCCTGTGTCAATCTGATCACAGACAGATTATTCTTTAAAAGAGCACAATGTCTAAAGCAGATCTTCTTCACTGATTCAGCTTTTGGTTGGCTTTAAAAAGACTTTACAAAAATCAAATCTGCTGCTATCAAGTTAATGCTGACTCATAGTGAATACCCCCTATGGGCTTCTGAGACTGTAACTGTTTACAGGAGTAGAAAGGCCCACCTTTCTCCTGCAGAGCGGCTGGTAGTTTCAAACTGCTGAGCTTGTGGATCGCAGCCCAACATGAGTGCCCAGCAAAGAGCACCCAGAGAAACTGAGCCCCACATCCTTAAGCCACATGAGCCATGGAGTCGGGCAGAGTTGAGATGCAGTCCTCCCCAAAGCCTTCAGAAACAACAAGAAGCCTTCAGAGACATCAAGAAGGATCACTAACTCTTTTGGTAGCCAAAAGAACGATCAGCCCCATAGTCAAGAGGCAGGACAAGTATCAGTGGCTCTGGCCAGACTGGAGGGGCTCACTCAAGGCCATTCCAGGCCAGGGCCAGGTACCTGTGTCTGGCTTCGAGTACTCCAGGCACAGAATCTCTGACTCATGGGCCTCCACCTTCAGCATTTCACTCAGGAACTGCAATTCGTGGACCCTGCAAAATGAGAAGAGAGGAGAGGCCGTTCAGTGCCAGGCAGCGGGGGGAAAGAATCATCACCCACCCCCTTCCACCTTTTCCTCTCCATCAAGAGCTGTTTTACTTTACCTTTTGGGTTGAACCTTTAGAAAAATGAGTCAAGATATGTCACATTCAACTCTCTCACCTGGTCTCCCTTCGTATTAATGTTTTATGCACTACAGTACACAGTGATAAGGACCACGGAGGTCACACTGGTACAACATTATTAGACTTTATTTAAATGTCACCAGCGGGGGTTGCTCTGAGTTGGAATCAACCCAATGCCAATGAGTTTGTTTCTTTATCCCACGAATGTACTTCTTCTGCTCCAGGATCCCAGGAGCCCCCACGGCACATGGGTGTCATCTGTCCCAGTCTAGAACGGCTTTCAGTCTTTGCTTGTCTTTCCTACCCTGACACCTGGGAGAGTGTGATAAGTTACTCTGGCAGGTGTACCTCAAATGAAGGTTGCCTGATGTTTCCTCATGACTATCCTAAGTTCCTTATACATTTGGGTCAAGAATACCAGACACAATGCTAGGAGGAGGCTGCATGGAAAAACAGAACTAAAAGAAACTTTCCATCAACGTTGGTTGTTGTTGTTCAACATTTTATTGGGAGTTCTTAAGAGTCATAACATTTTCTGGGAACATTTTGAAACCTCTCAGTGTACCCTCTCACCAGATTCATGCTGCTGCCACGGGATGTTAACCTTAATGACTTGGCTAAGGGTGGGTTTTGCCGTTTCTTCATTGTCAAGTTAGTATCTTTCCCTTGGAGATAATAAATTTTGTCCCCAACCCTTTTCAGCTAAACCCTCCTTAACCTCTGTCCTTGGGGGCCTAAAGTTCCCCCATCCTGTCCCCTGGAGGCAACGGCTTGTCCCATAGCAAGCAAGTCATAATGATTAGCTCTTGTCTTTAACAAGTAAAGGAATATACATTAACCAAGCACCTAGTAAGTACTAGGCATTCTAAATCTCCCACTTACATTGTCTCCTGTTCGTAAAAATCAAATGCATCAGGTATGTCATTTCACAATTGCAGAAACTAAGGTTTGGTCAAGTTCAGGAACATGTCCAAAGAGGCCAAGCTAAGACTGCACAGGGGCATACTGAAAAACGTCTGAGATGAGTCAGCACTAAAATCCCCTCCCATCCTCAGAGCCAATTAACAGATACGAAGGGACCCAGGGGCACAGCTTGGGGAGCAAGGGTGCTGGAGGAAACAAATTCCACACTTGAGGAACCCCAGCTCCTAATGGTAGGCCAGGAAACACGGTCAGTCTCAGCAGACCTGGCCCACGTACCTCTACACTCCAGACGCAGGAGGAATGATACAGAGCTGAATACACCTTGCCCACTTTCTTGGCGCCCTTCACACCCCAGACATAAGTACTATGGTCATTGTACACACAAGACAGCCACGGATTTGCAGGATCAAAGGTCAAGGTGATGGTGTCCCGATACTTCGCATTGGCCACTCCAGCGAAAAGGCGACTGAGGAAAGAGGGGGTCAGGGTGTCCAGGGCAGACAGGGCAAACTGGTGAGTTAGCGCTAATGAAAAGGGGCACTAAAGGGAGGAGCAGCAGGTTGGCCAGCAGTCACTGGAGAAAGAACGCAGCGGCTGGCCTGGCATTCCTTGCCATGGGGCTCTGCAAAAGAACACAAGCTATTTCATAGCCCCCAACATCAGGCGGGGACAGTGTGTGGCCGTGATGCAGCCAAGCAGATGTCAGGCCCTTCTAGACTCACGTCAGAGGAAAAGGAAGGGCACTGTGCAAACCAGTCATGGTCATATATCATTTCCTGCCATTTGCAGATTTAGCCCACTCCTTCCCTGAATGAGAAATTAATATACCCAACTGCAGAACTGCCCCGCTTCCTGACAGCACTGAAACCAGAGCAAAGCTTCACTTCCTGCAATCACCCAACCCAAGGCCCGAGGCTACAATAAGACCCTCCTACCTTAGCTGCTACCCAGGACCACCCTGAGGGAGAAAGGCCTGCTCCGTCAGGTTTCCAGCCTCTCTCAGAAACCCTAAGGAACTGCCCGTCTGTCCTAGCTGTGGTGTTTACAGGACAATGCATTACCACACTGCAGACTCAGATTACCACGGTTGCCCACAGTGAGCAACAAATGCTAAAAGACCCACCTGTGCTTGACTGCAAGGGTCTTCCCAGAGGTCTATGTGTGCCCTCCTCTCCTTGCAGCATGCCAGGGACGGCCTGGCACAGAGTGGGGCTCTGACAGGACTCAGGGGCCCACCCACACCGCTCACCTGGCCTCTGTGATGCTGGCAATGTCTGTGCCCAGGGCATGGGGCCGGGGCAGCATGCTGAGGAAGTGCAGGTTGAAGGGGTTGAAAAGGCACACGGTGCCGTCAGCACAGTCGCAGAAGATGTAGTCCTGGCTCACCGAGATGCAGTGGGCCACTGTGGTCTGTGAGCACAGAAGCCACAGTCAGCAAGGGCGTCTGTCCACTCCTTCACCGGACACCTCAACAGCCATGAGCCAAGAGGCAAGGACAAGCGCAAGGCAGGCCAGCTGCCCTGGGCAGAGCCCCTCAATGCCCCTCCCTCTAACAGCAGCTGGCCAGAGGGCCCACAGCCCCGTGCAATTAGGGGGAAGGAGTCAGCAAGCCTTCCTTATAAGGCACCTGAGGTTTGGGCAAAGACACACCCAGAAAAGGCCGGCCCAGAGAAAGGCAGCAGAGGCAGCGGACAGGGCCAGCACACTTACTGTGATGCTGTCTGTGTGCTGAGCAGAAGAGGAAAGCAGAGGAAGAGGCAGAGACAGAGAGGGCGAGCAAGCAGAGAGGTTCCCAAACACATTCCTCCGCCTGGGGCCTCCCCCAGCGTGCATGCAGACTCAGGTGCCCTGGAGCCCTGAGGTGACAGACGGGAGGGTGCCGACAAAGCATTCACTTACACTCAGCTCCACCCACTTGTCCAACAGTCTCCGGGTCACTGAACTCGCACAGCTGCCCAGAGGATGTGATACAGAAGGTGCTGTCAGTCTTCTTCCCTCAGCCACAGTCTACATCAGTGAACAGGTTGTTCCGCAGGTTCCCCCAGCAGCCCAGAGCGGCCCAGCAGGGGTACAGTGGCATTCACCTGTGGAGACACACCACAGGTGCCACCCACACACCCTGCAGGCTACCCCCTGGAAAGCAGGCCCTGGGGAGGGAGGGAGAAGGCTTCCCTTGCATATTGACATAGCACCTGGCCCAGCTGAGACTTCCAAGGGGCTTTTGAGCATGCAGAAGGGGGCGCAGGTGGAACATATCTGGGCAGACCCCACCCTAGTGGCTACTTGCTGCCTCACCTTTGAGGTCTTGCTGTCATCGAGGTACCAGAACTTGATGTGCCGGTTGCCTGCAGTGACAAAGTAGCTGCAGTCCTCAGAGAAGGATACTGCTGTCACCTGACTGGACACCTTGTTGGAAGCCACTACAATGTTTTTCTGGAGAGAAAGTCAAGGGAAATCAAGGCTCTGCTTCTAGGAGCTGAGGGAAAAGAAACTTACACACTGAAGGTTAGACAAGCTGTGAACTTGACCTCTCCTTCTGCCCCTTCTTCAGCATCCTAGATACCCAGTTGCTCCTTTCTGCTCAGAGTTCTCTAGAAAGGGACTGAGGCCAGCAGGCGGAAGTAAAGGCCACCGGTCAGCAGTTTCTTGGCTCCCCTCCCGGCCCCGCCTGTCCTGAGGCCAGCAGCCCACTCACCTTCCAGGCCCAGACATTGACGATCATGTCATGCTGGTAGCCCACTGAGACAATGTACTTGGCACTGGATGAGAAGGCCACACATGCCATGCCATACTTATGCTCCTGAAGCTCCGCCACCAGGCTGCGCTCCGACACGTCCCATACCCGCACAGCAGGCATGTGTCCACTCTGCAGGGACCGAAGACCCCGAAGTAAAGGCCAGAGGCTATCAAAAGAGATAGTGTCTGGGGTCTTAAAGGCTTGAAGGTGAGCAAACGGCCATCTGGCTCAGAAGCAAAAAAGCCCACATGGAATAAGCACACCAGCCTGTGCGATCACAAGGTGCCAAAGGGACCAGGTATAAGGCATTATGCACAATATATATATATATATATATATATTGGTATAAGGCATTATGTGGGGTCCCGTGGTGCTGACCCACACGGCGTCACCGTGAGTTGGAATGGACTCCTTAGAAACGGGTTTAGTAAGCAGCACAAAGAGGAAACTCCTTGGTGAACTGGAGGACACGGTAGCTGAAACCATGGGCTCCAACATACTACCCCTGAGGCTGGCAAAGGACTGGGCAGTGCTGCCTTGTGTTGCAAAGAAGGTCCCTGTGATGTCAGAATGACTGGACAGCACTAACAACAACAAAGGATGTCAGGCCCCTTCACTTCCCCAGACCACAGACCAGGTTCAAAGACCCGCATGCGAGTATAGTTTCACAGTTAGACGTGTTTAGAAAAAATAATGTTTGCAAAAGTAAAATCTTGGTTTACATTTTACAGAGCATGCACAATTAGTAGAACTCTTAAGGTCCACCGGAACCTGTTTAGGGTCCCCTCCACTTGCTCACCACCGATAAGTCGATTCTGACTCATATTGATCCTACAGGAGAGGTTAAAATTTCCCCTGTGGGTATTTCTGAAACTGTAGCTCCTTATGGGAATAGAAAGCCTCCTCTTTCTCTGCCGCTGGTGGGTTCAAACTGCCAACCTTGTCTTTAGCAGCTCAGGACTGACTTGTATCTCTATGAAACCAAAATCTACCTCACTGCCAGGGAGGTGATGCTGACTCATAGTGACCCTATGAGGCAGAGTAGATCTGTCCCTGTGAGTTTCTGAGACTGTAACTCTTTATAGGAGTAGACAGACTCTTCTTCCCACGGAGTGGCTGGTGGTTTCAAAGTGCTGACTTTGGTGTTAGCAGCCCAACATGCAAACACTATGCCACCAAAGCTACTTTTGTACCCCTATAAGTAGATAAATATTTCTCTTATATCTGTGTTTCAACCAAAGGCATGGCTATAAAGGAAAAAAGGCCATGAGTGTCAAGAATGATTTGAAAATGTGGAGTTCTTTTGGGAAAGGATATATATATACTTGTGTAAATAAATAGAATTCTGACGGCAAGAGTGGTCAGGAGTTGGACTGTTAATCTCAAGGTCAGCAGTTTGAATGACCAACCGCTCCTCTGGAGAAAGAGGAGATTTTCTACTCCTCTAAAGAATCACAGTCTCAGAAACCCACGGGGGCCATTTTACTCAGTCCCATGGGCCTGTGAGTTGGAATGGACTTGATGGCAGTGAGGGCATGTAAATATGCAAACACCCACCTCGGACTTAGGATTTGACCTGCTCCCTCAGCCCCGTGAGCATCTGCAGCCATGGACTTGGCCTTCTGTGAAGAACCCATTAGTGCACCACCACAAAGAGAATGAGTTTCCTCTGTGTCAGTCCATTACCCTGCCAACGTTCAGGATGGAGCCAACACCCTTGGTCTCCCAGAGAAATTGGCTCAACATACCCCTGATGTGGTTGCATGACATAGGACACTCATGCAATGCACTGCATGTGCTCTATTTAATGCACTATCACCAACAAGTCTACATGGGTGGTAACTCTGAAAACCTTGCCCAAACAGCTGGCTTCACCAAAGTATATGGAGTCATGTGGAGTCGTCGACCAGTTCGACTCTGCACTGGCTGTACGTTGGCATTGCCAAGGGGGCTTTCTCACTGACCGTGACCTGAATCCTGCTTCCACTAAGTCTTGCTTCATTGGTCTGGGATGGCGCCAGGCCAATGGGAGGCTTGAAAGCTCCTAAGGGATTCCAAAGTATGACCAAGGGTGAACACTACTGCTTTTGGCCATCACATCCGGGAAGGCCCTTGGGACTTTGCCACTCAAAGTATGATAGGTCAAGGAACCAGCAACATCAGCATTAGCTTCTCCCATGCTAATGCCATCGAGTTGATGCTGACTCATAGTGACCCTACAGGACAGGGTAGAACTGCCCTTGTGGGTTTCCCAGACTGTCACTCTTGCCCGGAGTCTACAGCCTCATATTTCTCCCAAGGAGTGGCTGGTGGTTTAGGACTACTGTCCTTGTGGTTAACAGCCCAAGAGTACCAGGGCCTCTAGAACTGCTGGATCCTAGACCCCCCACCCTGAACCCACAAAATCAGAATCTGCCCCCCAGCCCGATTTCCAGGAACCTGGGTAAGTGCATGCATGTGAAAGTTTAAGAAATACTTCCTTAGAAACCATTACTTTCCAGAACAAACTCCTCCTGCCAGAGGTGCATAAATGGAAGCCCATTAGGCCATGCTCGCCTAGAAGCAATTTGAGGTCTCAGTGCTCCTATATCCTGGCTGTCATCCAGATTTCCTTATTCTCACCTGGACTGTTGTCACTGCAGCAGGTATTGGTGAGTCCTCAGCACGAACAGCCCCAAATTAGGTCTAGAGACACAGCTCCCATTTCAGAGTAGTACAATCCACAGTTTACTGTAGAGTTTCTGGCTTTTACTGGCTTGGGGTAGGGTCTAGTGGGAAACGCATCTTAGCAAGAGCCATTATGTATTCTGGATGTGCACAATGAGTTTGTCTTGAGGCATATTTATGTCTGATGTTGTTATGTATTCTCTTTCTATCCCATGCAACGTTATTTTTTTTGAAAATTTATATTTGCTTTTAATTACCCAGACATATAAGTGATTTATAGCTAGGTCTGATCGATTGGAATCAGATGACCACGCCTGGATTAACCATGGGTCCTGGTGACCATTAGGCCCTTCTTTCCATAGTCCAAGTGCCCATTAGTTAACCTAGATAGTCAAAGTGCCTGCTAGGTAACCTAAATAGTCCAAGTGCCCGCTAGGGAACCTACATAGTCCAAGTGCCCGCTAGGTAACCTAGATAGTCCAATTGCCCGTTGGCTAACCTAGATAGTCAAAGTGTCCGCTAGTTAACCTACATAGTCCAAGTGCCCGCTAGGTAACCTATATAGTCCAAATGCCCGCTAGGGACCCTAATAGTCCAAGTGCCCGCTAGTTAACCTAGATAGTCCAAGAGCTCGCTAGTTAACCTACATAGTCCAAATGCCCGCTAGGTAACCTAGACAGTTCAAGTGACCACTAGGTTACCTACATAGTCCAAGTGCCCGATAGGGAATCTACATAGTCCAAGTGCCCGCTAGTTAACATAGATAGTCCAAGTACCCGCTAGGAAACGTACATAGTCCAAGTGCCTGCTAGGTAACCTAGATAGTCCAAGTGCCCGCTAGTTAACCTACATAGTCCAAGTGCCTGCTAGGTAACCTAGATAGTCCAAGTGGCCAATAGTAAACCTACATAGTCCAAGTTCCCCCTAGGTAACCTAGATAGTCCCAAGGCCCGCTAGGTAACCTACATTGTCCTAGTGCCCCTTAGTTAACCTACATTCTCCAAGTGAACGATAGGGAACCTACATAGTCCAAGTGTCCGCTAGGTAACCTACATAGTCCAAAGCCCGCTAGTTAACCTACATAGTCCAAGTGCCCGTTAGGTAACCCAGATAGTCCTAATGCCCGCTAGGGAACCCACATAGTCCAAGTGCCCGCTAGGGAACTTACATAGTCCAAGGGCCCGCTAGGGAACCTACATAGTCCAAGTGCCCGTTAGTTAACCTAGATAGCCCAAGTGCCGGCTAGGTAACCTAGATAGTCCAACAGCCCGGTAGGTAACCAACATACTCCAAGTAACCGCTAGGTAACGTAGATAGTTCAAGTGCTAGCTAGGTAACCTAGATAGTCAAAGTGCCCGCTAGATAACCTACAAAGTCTAATTGCCCGCTAGGTAATCTATATAGTCCAAATTCCCGCTAGGGAGCCTACATAATCCAAATGCCCGCTAGGTAACCTAGATAGTCCAAGGGCCAACACATGCCATCGAGATGAGGGGAGGGAAACTATTAGCAAGAGGTCTTATTGATATGTAAGGGTTATCTGAGATTCACAGACTTGAAAGGACATGGCGGCAGATCCCAACATCACAGTTCCAGGTGGGACTACAGAAGCAAGAATAGGACAAGGATTGGGACCTGTGTTAAACAGGACAGTTTACAAGAGTGGTCCAGGGCCAAACAACCAAGGCTTTGGGGGCATGACTCATGACCGTGCAGCCCAGAATGGCAGCCTCGATTCAAGGATACACTTAGGCAAGTCTCTAAGCCCCACCATGGGCTGCCTAAGGGGTAATCCACTTTCCAATGCCCTCTGCCTGGTGGCAAGAGTGTTCACATCCCTGGTCAATGGTCTGAAGGAATTCACTGGAAGCTTAATCCACGTGGGGACTGTGCAAATAGAATTTTGGCTTTCACTGTTATCCACATACTTCTGAAAATTGTGAATTCTCAGAATTTCAGTTGAAAGGTAGGCTTGATGATCTGCTTCTGAGGGGTCACTATGGTGCACACAGCAGGTCACTGTGCATGCGCACCGGAATCAGTTCAACAGCAGCCAACAGCATTCTCCCTTATGTTGCTTGATGTTTGTTTTATGCCCACATCTCCTCTCTCTCTCTCTCTCTCTCTCTCTCTCTCTCTCTCTCTCTCTCTCTCTCTCTCTCTCTCTCTCACACACACACACACACACACTGGTATTTCAAAAAGTCCCTGAAAAATTCCATTCTCTTTTGATTCCTTGTTCCACTAACTTTTGGGAGCCTGCTTGTGTGCATATATGACACCATTTGTTTGCTGAAAGTGAGGAGGAATTGAACCACTTGCTGAAGATCAAGGATTGCAGCCTTCAATATGGGTTACAATTCAATATAAGGAAGACCAAAATCCCCAAAACTGGACCAATAGGTGATAAACAGAGAAAAGGGCTTCAGTTGTCAAGGATTTTGTCTTGCTTAGATCCACTATCAATGTTCATAGAAACAGCAGTCAGCCGATCAAAAGATGTATTGTAATGGGTAAATCTGCTGCAGAAAACCTCTTTATAGTGTTGAAGAACAATGATGTTACTCTGAGGACTAAGGTGCACATGACCTAAGCCATGCTATTTTCCATTGCATCATATGCATGTGAAAGTTAGACACTGAATAAGGAAGGCTGTAGAAGAACAGATGCATCGAATTGTGGTCCACCAGAAGACTACTGACAGTACCATGGACTGCTGAAGGACTGACCAATCTGTATCAGAAGAAATAAGGCCAGAGTGCTGCTTAGAGGCAAGGATGGCAAGACGCCATCTTACATACTTTGGACATGTTGTCAGGAGAGACCAGTCCCTGGAGAAGGACATCCTATTTGGTACAGTGGAGAAGCCATGAAACAGAGGAGGTCCTCGAAGAAGTGGATGGACTCAGTGGCTTCATCGGTGGTTCAGGCACAGGAACAATTGTGAGGATGGTGCACGACCCTACAGTGTTTCATTCGGTTGTATGTGAGGTCACGACGAGTCCAAGTGTCCTCAATGGCACGCAACAACAACTAGCCAGAGCAGAGAGGAGCAATCTGCCCTCTGGGACTTCCCTGGGAAGGTCCTCAATGGAAATTGGGAAAGTCTAAGACCCTATGGTCATGAGTTATAGTGGTCGGAAGGCCCCAGAACAAATCCAGTAAGCCTTTCTAATCTGTGATCGTCTCCATGTCTCCATAATGGCCCCATTCTCACTTATGTAGTCCTGCCTGAGAGAGTGATGAATTGCTCTGCCTCCAATCACATTTTTGTGGCAGATTTCATCCATTTCTATAATTAGCGACATGGCCACACAGCCTTTGGACCCCATTATGGCCTCATGCTTATGGTCTCCTTCATCTAAATCATTTCTCCTACTTTTGTCTTTCTTCATTAATTGAATATCTGAGATACATATGGAAGGGGCATTATCTCTACAATAAGAGAAAGGGATGAGGTGGTGGTGGTATGGAGTGGGGTGGCACACCATCTCAGAGAATGAGAACAGCTGTTTCAATGGTTCCCACTGCAGTGTGGAAACTGCAGGTACACTAAAAGAGGACAGCAATGACAGCATTAAGGTCTTAGAGCTTAAGGACTCCCTCCCTCCTTAGGCCTCTCTTTCAACTATAAAATGTAGCTCTAAAATGCAGAGCTTCTCGGACACAGCTTGGAGGAAGCCTGTGGATCCAGGAAAGCCCCAATCTTTTGGCAATCCACAGGTCTGATTTTTGACCAGTCAGCTCACTTGGTCTAGCTCACTTGGTCTAGATCACTCAATTATGTTCACATAACCTACAACAAACAGGTTCACACTGTCACCACATTTTCTATATAAGAAAACTGGAACAGAAATAAGCTGCCAAATTACTTGGCTTCTTATAAAAGAAATAGCCAAGTGAATGTTTGGGAAAACAACAGCTCCCGCTATGTGGCACAGGGAGCCCTGGTGGCATAGTGGTTTTCACTTGGGCTGCTACCCACATAGTTCAAAACCACCACCCGCTCTGAGAGAGAAACGTTAGGGCTTTCTACCCCTGTAAAGAGTTGCAGTCTCAGAAACTCACAGGGGCTGCTCTACCCTGTCCAATAGGGTTGCTGAAAGTCAGGGTTGCTGTGAGTCACAAAAGATGCAATGGCAGTGAGTTTTCAGTTTGATTATTAAGCAAAATTATCAAATTCTGAAACTATTGTTTCTCAATCTATCCTCCATCAAGATCTACCTAAACACTTTTAAAAAATTAAGTCATTTTATCGGGGGCTCTTACACCACTTATAACAATGCATACATCAATTGTATCAAGCACATTTGTACCTACGGTACCATCATCATTTTCTTTATACTTGACCCCTTGGTATCAGCTCCTTTTCCCCCCTTCTCTCCCACTCTCCCACCCTCATGAAACCTTGATAAATTATACTTTCATATTTTACAATGTCCAAGGTCTCACTTCACCAATGTTTCTGTTGCTTGTCCCCCTGGGGTGTGAGCGTTAATACATCAATCATTGCTATCAGTTCCCTCTATCTCATCCCTACCCTCATGTTATCACTACTTCCATTACTGTTCCTGAAGGGTTTATCTGTCCTGGATTCTGTGTGTTGAGAGTTCTTATCTGTACCAGTGTACATGCTCTGGTCTAGCCGGCTTTGTAAGGTAGAGCTGAGGTCATGATAGTTGGAGGGAGTGAGCGGGAGAGGAAGCATTGAAGAACTAGACAAATGGTATGTACTGTGGTATGAGTTGGGGTGCCAGCCCCCCACCAGTAATCTTGGGTTCAATAAGCACAATTGTATGGTTGAGATATATAAATATTATATTAAAGTCACCGGGAGCATGAGCGATAGAAGAGACATTACAATAATGCAGTCAGACACAATTCATGGTAGCATGCTCACCTCCTGGATGGCCATGATCTTACCAGCCAGGCCCACGCTCAGTGTGGACGAAGGGAGGTGGGATGGAGACCAGGCAGGAGGCTCAAGGACTGGGCTGGAGGCTGGAGCCCCAGCACAAGGCGGGCTTCCCCAGACAAATGGCGCACAACGTGGGACAATATGAGTTATATCCCATATAACAATTATATGGCCCCATTGGTACGTAGAGTGAATTTGAAAATTGTGCGAAGTGAGGATCCGGTGTGGGGATCGACAGAGAAGTAGTGGAAATAGTGAATTACAATTTTAAAGAGGATAACGGGAGCAAGGTAAAAGTAAACCTGAAACTTATGGTACCATGCTCTCTACTTACTGAAAAGACAAGGTGTAAAAGTAACGAAGAAAAAGATACAATGTTTTCTAAAAGTAGTAAAAAGGTATAATTCATGGTTCTCAGAGGAAGGAACTTTTGATTTAGAGACCTGGGAGGAGGTCATTGTCAACTTAAAGGAAGCACAGAGATGGGGAGAGTATCCCTATGGAGAAGTGGTCTCTGTGGGTACAAGTTAAGATGGTTTTAAAACTTTTGCAGGAGGAAGAGAATAAGGATGAACAGTCTAGTGAGAAGTCTTGTGTCTATTCAAATCTAGCAAAGCAAGCTAAAGTGTCTGTGAATAAGCATGATTTAGGTTATGAAACTTTAGGAAAAACTGAAAAGGCAGGGATTGGTTTGTTATCTAAAGCCTCCAATTCTAGAACAGAACCTCATTGCCAAAGCCTGTATGCTCTCGCGAGACTGCAGACTCCGAAGGTTTAAAGGTGATACAGTACTAGAGGCAGTGGATTGCAAGATCCAAAGCATGGCTATTAAACAATCCCAGGAAGCTCCCTTGCTTTCAAAGGTAGAGAAAGCCAAGAAGCAGAACAGGCAACGTCTAAGATGCCCAAATTTAAATCAGATGAGAAGCAGTGAGAACGGGTTTCAGGCAGATGAGAAGATTTTAGGCAGAGCTAAAAGAATGAGCCTGAGTCAGAAGGGGACATAGTAAAAGCAACTGCTCTCCTGCTGGAATTTAGTGTAAGAAAGGCCAGAGATTGTAAAACAATCAAGCAAGCCAGCCCTGAAGGTAGAGAGATTAGCTCCAAAGAAATGCAAACTAGGAGAGCTAGCACAGAAGGTGAAGTTCAGGAAGTGGAACTCCAAGATATCCAGATTGAAAAGAGTAGCTCAGAGAATAGACGTAAAGAAGCAAAGTATAGGAAAGCACCTTTACTCTCCAGAGTAGGAAGAGGGATTGCAGAAGAAGATTTAGAATGCAAGATGTCTTATCCTGTTAGAACCAAAAGGAATTCACAGTGCCTTTGCCTTTTAAGTTGCTAAAAGATCTCAAGCAGGCAATCAATGACTACGGCCCAGACTCACATTTTGTAATTAGCATGATAAGGGCTCTAGCAGAGTCTGACAGCTGGACCCCTACAGATTGGAAAGCTTTAGTGAGAATTTGTCTTTACTCTTCAGAATGCTTGTGATATCAAATGCTATGGAAGGAAGCAGCCCTTGCAAGAGCTGGGAAGAATGCTGAGGATGGGATAGATATAGGAATTCATCAATTGCTAGGGGATGCAAATTATATTACAGTTGAGTCTCAACTACAGTTTACTGAACAGACAATAGGACAGATACATGAGGTTTGCTTAAGGGCCTGGGAAAAGATAATTCCATCAGAAGAGAGAACGCCGCGTTACAGGGCTATAAGACAACAGAATATGATGAGCGTTACGCTGACTTTGTGTCCCGACTGGAAGATGCTATTTCCAAATGTGTGAAGAATGTTCAGGCAGTAAGAGACCTAGTGCACAAGCTATCTTATGATTTCTCTAATAAGCACTGTAAAAATGCCTTGCATCCCTACAGCGAACAGGGCACTTTGCTGGGTTATTTTAGGATATGCAGGAATGTAGAGGCAGAGGAATACAAGGCAGACCTCATGGCAGCTTCATTGGCAAACTATATCAGACCTGGAAGAAAGTGCTTTAGTTGTGGGAAGACAAGTCATCTTCAAAAGAGTGTAGGCAGAGCAGGCTGCGGCCAATGTCAGAGCATGGGCCAGGACCATGGAGATCGGGTTTAAACGAACCTGAACTCTGCCTCCATTGTAGGAAGGGAACTCATTGGGCGAGCCAATGTCGTTCAAAAATCAACCGTGAAGGGTCGCCATTAGCAAAGACTTCCCGGCGGGAAAATAGTGGAAGAAGCTTGATGCAGAGCCCTCATAGCAGAGCGTGGTAGGCAAGGTGTCTGCCTACTGGAGCAAAGAAGATCTTTGAGAGAAATCGCCTTTATCTAGCAGCCTCACAGCAGGAGAACAGACCTAGCCAAAGAGGCAAAAACCTAGTCTCTGTTCTCACTGCAGTTGGTTTGAATAACCAAGAGATGGCTCAGAAGCCTTCACAGGAGCTTGATCCTCAAAAGCAGGGACCTCTTATTGAAAGATTAATACAGTTTCTATCAGGAAGATTTAACCTTAGTACTCAAGAAATTAAAATTGATACTGGAGTTGATAAGAGTTGTAAGAAAAAGCCCAAAACTGTGATTGAATCAGAAACGAAGAGCAGTAATTGGGGTCCACTACCTAAAAGAACTATAGGATGTTTATTAAGAAAGTCAAAAAAAAAAAAAAAAAAGAAAGTCCAACATAAATTCTCAAGGTGTTGCTGGAGTTATTGGTCAGGATTGTGAAGAAGAAATTAAGGCAGTAATGAGTTCTGATATACCATGGTTTGTAAAAATGTAGGATCGCTTAAGTCAATTTTCCCTTCCTTGCATTTCTAGAGTAAAAATTTATACCTATCAGGAAAGAGTACTTGAGAAGTTTGACCACCCTATAAATCAAGCAGTCTTCTGGACTGCTGTTGTGGAGAAACAGCGCCCCCACATGGAATTAGAAATGGAAGGAAAAAGGTTTGTTAACTGTGGATGCCGGGTCATTTCCTTAGGGCATTCAGGGGGGCCTAAGGCCCTCCCATTAACTTCCCCTAAAGCCAGCATAGAGGGAATGAGTGAAGTTAACCAAGACAGAATATTGCAAGGTAAAATCATACAGTGTGAGAAGCCTGAAAGGCAAAACGGCTCAATTGAGCCTATAACCTTATTGGTAAGCCTGGAGAAAAAATGTCTGCTTGGTAAGTTACTTCAAGATCAGCTGAACAAATTTATTAAGAATTTTTTCAGTCTTTCAAAGTATGATAAGAAGTTCTCCCAATTAGTTAGCTCTCTTAATTCTCTGAGGGATGGGAGCCGGTATTTACATAACAATGAAGGTTATCTAACTAGTACTTTTACTGGTTCAAGATCTAGCAATGCTTTACTATTTAAATTGTTAAAACAGAAGGAGAAGAGGAATCTTATGTGTGACAAAGTTCATTTACTCATTTTTTTTTAATTTAATTTAATTTTTTTTAATGAAGTTTTTTTTAATTTTAACAATTTATTGGGGCTCATACAATTCTTTTCACCGTTCATATATATACATACATCAATTGTATAAAGCACATCTGTACAGTCTTTGCCCTAATCATTTTTTTTCTCTTTTCTTCTTTTATATTTTATTAGGGACTCATACAACTCTTACCACAATCCATACGTATACATACATCAATTGTATAAAGCACATCCATAAAGTCCCTACATTACTGCAGACTGCTTTGCTGAAAGATCAAGATTTTGAATTTGTCAATGCTATAATGTGATTGGAATGTAACTGATTTCTGTATAACCACTTATCCTTATAATAAGACATTGCATGATTGGAATTTGATTAGGAAACATTTGCAAGGGTTTAAGGGAAACATTTCATTAGATATTGATCAGCTTAAAAAGGATATTTTCTATACATTCAAAGACAAGCTTGAGGCTTCTCCTGGCTCTGATGTGATTAAGCAATTGAGGAGTAGCATGGAAGGGTTGGACCCGCGAGCTTGGGGGCAAAGTACTTCACATAGCTTAAGTTCCACTCTGACTGTGTTTTTTATCATAATTGTGATGCTTGCAGTCTCATGTCACTTCTATAGGAAGCTAATAGATATGAAAAGAGACCATGTTGCCTCCGTGACACTATTGAATCTTAAACATAATGCAGAGAGGGGAAATGTGGGATACTAGCACCAAGGGAAATAATACTGGGACTTATTCCCTGACTGGTACAGAGGGAATCTGGGAGACTAATGTTCCATGGCTGAAAGACCACCACTCTGTTAGTTGGAGATATACTCCAAGTTCATGTTCCTGCGGTAATCTATCATTTCCACAGATTCTCCCTTAAAGCTGTGCTGCCTTAAAGTGAGCGCATGGCTGATACATTCTCCCTATAGAAGCAGACATTCCTATTTGGCTCTATTTCTTCCCACCGCAGTATCCAATCTCTCTCATACCTTCCTCCAATAACAGATGGGAATAAGGGGACTTTACCCCCAGTGGCTGGATTCTAAATGTTTCTATCAAGCCTGAATTTTTGGCTATATTAATTGGATCATGAAGTTTTGCCTTTACAGCTTTAAATGTATAGAAAATGATTTAAAAACACGTCAGTCACGCCCACCACAGGTTTCCCGCTCCTAAAACTCACTTCCGTGCAAAAAGACACCTGAGTGGCAGGCGGGTTGGGCCGCCCGCGTAGACTCCACGGCGCCAACGCCGCTCTCCGCTGAGGCGCCCTCAGGAGGCGCCCGAACGCGCCCCGCCCCGCCCCCCCCCCTGTTGGGGACGTCCGGCGGAGCCTCAGCAAGGCATCCCGAGGGCGGCCAGGCTCGGGCTCGTTCTTCGAGCCGGCAGGAAGCGCAGCACCGGCGCCGGAGCCTCCGGCCGGGATCTCCAAGAGCTAGCCGCCGCGACCCCCCGCCCTCGGCCGCCCTCAGCCGCGCCGCATCCGGGTCCGCTGCCGCTCTCACCTGCGCGGCGCCCCGCCCCGCGCAGTGCGCTCCGGATCCGTGTGCCGTCAGTAGCCCCAGCCGCCGCGACCGCCCCGCGCGGTCACCTCCCGCCTGCCCGGCGCCGCACTGCGCCCGCCCGCCGCCCGCCGCCCACGGCCAGGGCCCGTTCAGCCGCCCCCGCCGCCCGGACCGGCGGAGCACGTGCGCCCGCGCCTCCCAGCGAGCTGCACGGCCGGCCGGGGCCTCCAGCTGCCTTTCTGGAGCCTCTCCTGGAGGGTCCTGAGGGACCGCAGAGCCCCCGGACCCCTGCCTTCTGGAGCGGCCCGCAGCCGCCTCGCGGGGACCCCTCTGCCTCGGCGTTCCCTCGCAGCCCTTCGCCCCACTTGTGCCCCGCGGCGCCGCAGACCCCAGAACCCCCTTCCTGAGCGTAGGAGTGCGGGGATGTTGCCCCGCACCGTCGATGGCCGTTGAAAGGCTGAAGTTCCCACTTCCAAGTTCAAGAATATTCTGTGTGTTCATTTTTGTGATAACAGCTAACACTTGGCTGCAGTTTCATCGGTTAACCAATTCTTTTCGTATTCTGCTCGCCTGTTCGCTTTTGTCTCAACCAGGAAATGTCACGCCCCTCATTCTTGGATCACAGTTGAATTTTTTATTGATTGTAAACCCTAATGTCGACTTACTGTAAAGCACCTGTACGAGGAAGCTTCAAAAATTCATGGGAAATTATCTTCTCTTTTCATTCCTTTCTCCCACGATCTTTCCGAAGCTCCCGCGTGTTGTGATGCCAGTGTACAATTAGTAAAGCCACTCTGGCAAATAATTCAGTAGTCTGGGATATAATTTAGAACTATATGCTATGCAAAGCAAAGGTGGCAAAACAATCCAGTGGTAAAGGAATACTTTGGTTAATGAGTGGTTGAATTGGCTGAATTTACAAGAAATCAAAGGAAGGAGCATACTACATTCAAAAATAAACTCCAGGAGGATTAGAGCGATAAAATATTCAAAGCATTAAAAACTTAGAGGGATTTATTTTCGAGGGTAGCAATTTAGCTTTAGTGAGGTGGAAACTTTAAGCAAGACACGAAGTTTCATGTCTTTAAAGGAAAGATAAAGCTATTTGACTATATACAGATGTTTTTACCTTTTAGCATGGTATCACAATGACAAGAAAAGTGTTTTAAAAGAACAATTGGCTATGCAAAACGCATGGCAATCTAACATAAAGTTTCTATAAATTATTTTTCCAGACAAATTGCTCGGTTCTATATGTTTTTAATACAGGCAATGCATACACACAGACAACTAACAGAAGAGAGGTTCATAAGCATGATTCATAAACATTGAGGATGCCTAATGTCATTGAAAGCCCTGGAAACATAAAGGGTTGAGATATAAATATTAAAGTCATTGGGAGCATGAGAGATAGAAGAGATATTACAATAATGCAGTCACACACATATCATGGTAGCATTGCTCACCTCAGCCCCACTTGGTGGTCCACATGGAGAGAGGGGGAAGGGAAGGAGGACAAGGGGAATTGGAAACGGGAGGGTAAAGACATACATCACAGGAAGGACTTGGACTATGTTATACAGCGGTGAGAAGGGGTGGTCTAGGGGCATACATGCAATAGGAAGAGGAGGGATTGGGGGTATACAGGTGACAAAATGGGCGGATCCTACATTTAGAATGGCAGCTTAACTTTGACCTGTTTTCTGGATCTCCATATGAACCATTATCAGTAGGGTGTGAACTCCACCTACTGGAACCAAGCTAATGGTTCCAAGTTTTAGAGAAAAGCAATCCATTGTCTCCACCAGCAGGGAGCAGAGACTGCAGTCTGGCAGCATTGCCTTGAGGGACCTTGCAAGCATCTGGCCCACACACATTATCCCTCTAGTAGGAATCAACCCAGTTAACTTACATTGGGGCTTTTAATCTCCAGACTATATATTTTTATTGGAGTAGAAAGCCTCATCTTTCTTCCCTGGAGCTGGCTGGTGGTTTTGAAGAGTGAAACCTTGTGGTTAACCGCCCAACCCATAACCTTCTATGGCACTAGAGCTCCATGACTCTGAACTAGCAACGTAAAATGCTTTGCCCTCAGGCAGAGTTTGTTTGCTTCCACCCACTCCTCTGGCCAGCCTGGTGAGGAGTAGTCTAGCCCTCAAGAACTTGCCTGAGTATGCCCTTGATGGGAATTGGGGTACTGAGGTTGCACGTTCATGCCCTGACCAAGATGGTTGGAGGGCCCTGAACCAGTCCTGTAAACTTTTCTAGTCTGCAATAATGTATTTACTCCAATCATGGTCCCTTTCCCATTTCTGTAGTCACATTTCCAACTGTGATGGTCTGATCTGCTGGGAACTTGACTTTTAAAGGGGCTTCCTTTGTTTTCCATGTGACCGAGCTGTTGTGAATCCTTCAGTCCCCATTATGGCCTCATGCTTACGGTCTCCCTCAACCAGATGATTTGTTTTTTCTGGACTTTGTCCCATTCAAGATTTAACAAGGGGGTCTCTGTAAATTATATTTGAACTTCGAGTCTTCTCCCTGATCTAAAACAATGCACACAAAAATATATACCAATTCGATCATTTCTACATGTACAATGTGCTAACATTCATTATATTTCTGAAATTATGTAGCCATTCTCACTGTCCTTTTCCAATTCCAAATTTCCATCACACACATAAGCTCACTGCCCCTTAAACTTTTCACCTAACCTTCCAAGTTCCTGTGTCAATCTGATCACAGACAGATTATTCTTTAAAAGAGCACAATGTCTAAAGCAGATCTTCTTCACTGATTCAGCTTTTGGTTGGCTTTAAAAAGACTTTACAAAAATCAAATCTGCTGCTATCAAGTTAATGCTGACTCATAGTGAATACCCCCTATGGGCTTCTGAGACTGTAACTGTTTACAGGAGTAGAAAGGCCCACCTTTCTCCTGCAGAGCGGCTGGTAGTTTCAAACTGCTGAGCTTGTGGATCGCAGCCCAACATGAGTGCCCAGCAAAGAGCACCCAGAGAAACTGAGCCCCACATCCTTAAGCCACATGAGCCATGGAGTCGGGCAGAGTTGAGATGCAGTCCTCCCCAAAGCCTTCAGAAACAACAAGAAGCCTTCAGAGACATCAAGAAGGATCACTAACTCTTTTGGTAGCCAAAAGAACGATCAGCCCCATAGTCAAGAGGCAGGACAAGTATCAGTGGCTCTGGCCAGACTGGAGGGGCTCACTCAAGGCCATTCCAGGCCAGGGCCAGGTACCTGTGTCTGGCTTCGAGTACTCCAGGCACAGAATCTCTGACTCATGGGCCTCCACCTTCAGCATTTCACTCAGGAACTGCAATTCGTAGACCCTGCAAAATGAGAAGAGAGGAGAGCCCGTTCAGTGCCAGGCAGCGGGGGGAAAGAATCATCACCCACCCCCTTCCACCTTTTCCTCTCCATCAAGAGCTGTTTTACTTTACCTTTTGGGTTGAACCTTTAGAAAAATGAGTCAAGATATGTCACATTCAACTCTCTCACCTGGTCTCCCTTCGTATTAATGTTTTATGCACTACAGTACACAGTGATAAGGACCACGGAGGTCACACTGGTACAACATTATTAGACTTTATTTAAATGTCACCAGCGGGGGTTGCTCTGAGTTGGAATCAACCCAATGCCAATGAGTTTGTTTGTTTATCCCACGAATGGACTTCTTCTGCTCCAGGATCCTAGGAGCCCCCACGGCACATGGGTGTCATCTGTCCCAGTCTAGAATGGCTTTCAGTCTTTGCTTGTCTTTCCTACCCTGACACCTGGGAGAGTGTGATAAGTTACTCTGGCAGGTGTACCTCAAATGAAGGTTGCCTGATGTTTCCTCATGACTATCCTAAGTTCCTTATACATTTGGGTCAAGAATACCAGACACAATGCTAGGAGGAGGCTGCATGGAAAAACAGAACTAAAAGAAACTTTCCATCAACGTTGGTTGTTGTTGTTCAACATTTTATTGGGAGTTCTTAAGAGTCATAACATTTTCTGGGAACATTTTGAAACCTCTCAGTGTACCCTCTCACCAGATTCATGCTGCTGCCACGGGATGTTAACCTTAATGACTTGGCTAAGGGTGGGTTTTGCCGTTTCTTCATTGTCAAGTTAGTATCTTTCCCTTGGAGATAATAAATTTTGTCCCCAACCCTTTTCAGCTAAACCCTCCTGAACCTCTGTCCTTGGGGGCCTAAAGTTCCCCCATCCTGTCCCCTGGAGGCAACGGCTTATCCCATAGCAAGCAAGTCATAATGATTAGCTCTTGTCTTTAACAAGTAAAGGAATATACATTAACCAAGCACCTAGTAAGTACTAGGCATTCTAAATCTCCCACTTACATTGTCTCCTGTTCGTAAAAATCAAATGCATCAGGTATGTCATTTCACAATTGCAGAAACTAAGGTTTGGTCAAGTTCAGGAACATGTCCAAAGAGGCCAAGCTAAGACTGCACAGGGGCATACTGAAAAACGTCTGAGATGAGTCAGCACTAAAATCCCCTCCCATCCTCAGAGCCAATTAACAGATACGAAGGGACCCAGGGGCACAGCTTGGGGAGCAAGGGTGCTGGAGGAAACAAATTCCACACTTGAGGAACCCCAGCTCCTAATGGTAGGCCAGGAAACACGGTCAGTCTCAGCAGACCTGGCCCACGTACCTCTACACTCCAGACGCAGGAGGAATGATAGAGAGCTGAATACACCTTGCCCACTTTCTTGGGGTCCTTCACATCCCAGACATAAGTACCATGGTCATTGTACACACAAGACAGCCACTGATTTGCAGGATCAAAGGTCAAGGTGATGGTGTCCCGATACTTCGCATTGGCCACTCCAGCGAAAAGGCGACTGAGGAAAGAGGGGGTCAGGGTGTCCAGGGCAGACAGGGCAAACTGGTGAGTTAGCGCTAATGCAAAGGGGCACTAAAGGGAGGAGCAGCAGGTTGGCCAGCAGTCACTGGAGAAAGAACGCAGCGGCTGGCCTGGCATTCCTTGCCATGGGGCTCTGCAAAAGAACACAAGCTATTTCATAGCCCCCAACATCAGGCGGGGACAGTGTGTGGCCGTGATGCAGCCAAGCAGATGTCAGGCCCTTCTAGACTCACGTCAGAGGAAAAGGAAGGGCACTGTGCAAACCAGTCATGGTCATATATCATTTCCTGCCATTTGCAGATTTAGCCCACTCCTTCCCTGAATGAGAAATTAATATACCCAACTGCAGAACTGCCCCGCTTCCTGGCAGCACTGAAACCAGAGCAAAACTTCACTTCCTGCAATCACCCAACCCAAGGCCCGAGGCTACAATAAGACCCTCCTACCTTAGCTGCTACCCAGGACCACCCTGAGGGAGAAAGGCCTGCTCCGTCAGGTTTCCAGCCTCTCTCAGAAACCCTAAGGAACTGCCCGTCTGTCCTAGCTGTGGTGTTTACAGGACAATGCATTACCACACTGCAGACTCAGATTACCACGGTTGCCCACAGTGAGCAACAAATGCTAAAAGACCCACCTGTGCTTGACTGCAAGGGTCTTCCCAGAGGTCTATGTGTGCCCTCCTCTCCTTGCAGCATGCCAGGGACGGCCTGGCACAGAGTGGGGCTCTGACAGGACTCAGGGGCCCACCCACACCGCTCACCTGGCCTCTGTGATGCTGGCAATGTCTGTGCCCAGGGCATGGGGCCGGGGCAGCGTGCTGAGGAAGTGCAGGTTGAAGGGGTTGAAAAGGCACACGGTGCCGTCAGCACAGCCGCAGAAGATGTAGTCCTGGCTCACCGAGATGCAGTGGGCCACTGTGGTCTGTGAGCACAGAAGCCACAGTCAGCAAGGGCGTCTGTCCACTCCTTCACCGGACACCTCAACAGCCATGAGCCAAGAGGCAAGGACAAGCGCAAGGCAGGCCAGCTGCCCTGGGCAGAGCCCCTCAATGCCCCTCCCTCTAACAGCAGCTGGCCAGAGGGCCCACAGCCCCGTGCAATTAGGGGGAAGGAGTCAGCAAGCCTTATAAGGCACCTGAGGTTTGGGCAAAGACACACCCAGAAAAGGCCGGCCCAGAGAAAGGCAGCAGAGGCAGCGGACAGGGCCAGCACACTTACTGTGATGCTGTCTGTGTGCTGAGCAGAAGAGGAAAGCAGAGGAAGAGGCAGAGACAGAGAGGGCGAGCAAGCAGAGAGGTTCCCAAACACATTCCTCCGCCTGGGGCCTCCCCCAGCGTGCATGCAGACTCAGGTGCCCTGGAGCCCGGAGGTGACAGACGGGAGGGTGCCGACAAAGCATTCACTTACACTCAGCTCCACCCACTTGTCCAACAGTCTCCGGGTCACTGAACTCGCACAGCTGCCCAGAGGATGTGATACAGAAGGTGCTGTCAGTCTTCTTCCCGCAGCCACAGTCTACATCAGTGAACAGGTTGTTCCGCAGGTTCCCCCAGCAGCCCAGAGTGGCCCAGCAGGGGTACAGTGGCATTCACCTGTGGAGACCCACCACAGGTGCCACCCACACACCCTGCAGGCTACCCCCTGGAAAGCAGGCCCTGGGGAGGGAGGGAGAAGGCTTCCCTTGCATATTGACATAGCACCTGGCCCAGCTGAGACTTCCAAGGGGCTTTTGAGCATGCAGAAGGGGGCGCAGGTGGAACATATCTGGGCAGACCCCACCCTAGTGGCTACTTGCTGCCTCACCTTTGAGGTCTTGCTGTCATCGAGGTACCAGAACTTGATGTGCCGGTTGCCTGCAGTGACAAAGTAGCTGCAGTCCTCAGAGAAGGATACTGCTGTCACCTGACTGGACACCTTGTTGGAAGCCACTACAATGTTTTTCTGGAGAGAAAGTCAAGGGAAATCAAGGCTCTGCTTCTAGGAGCTGAGGGAAAAGAAACTTACACACTGAAGGTTAGACAAGCTGTGAACTTGACCTCTCCTTCTGCCCCTTCTTCAGCATCCTAGATACCCAGTTGCTCCTTTCTGCTCAGAGTTCTCTAGAAAGGGACTGAGGCCAGCAGGCGGAAGTAAAGGCCACCGGTCAGCAGTTTCTTGGCTCCCCTCCCGGCCCCGCCTGTCCTGAGGCCAGCAGCCCACTCACCTTCCAGGCCCAGACATTGACGATCATGTCCTGCTGGTAGCCCACTGAGACAATGTACTTGGCACTGGATGAGAAGGCCACACATGCCATGCCATACTTATGCTCCTGAAGCTCCGCCACCAGGCTGCGCTCCGACACGTCCCATACCCGCACAGCAGGCATGTGTCCACCTTGCAGGGACCGAAGACCCCGAAGTAAAGGCCAGAGGCTATCAAAAGAGATAGTGTCTGGGGTCTTAAAGGCTTGAAGGTGAGCAAACGGCCATCTGGCTCAGAAGCAAAAAAGCCCACATGGAATAAGCACACCAGCCTGTGCGATCACAAGGTGCCAAAGGGACCAGGTATAAGGCATTATGCACAATATATATATACATATATATATATATATATATATATATATGGCATAAGGCATTATGTGGGGTCCCGTGGTGCTGACCCACACGGCGTCACCGTGAGTTGGAATGGACTCCTTAGAAACGGGTTTAGTAAGCAGCACAAAGAGGAAACTCCTTGGTGAACTGGAGGACACGGTAGCTGAAACCATGGGCTCCAACATACTACCCCTGAGGCTGGCAAAGGACTGGGCAGTGCTGCCTTGTGTTGCAAAGAAGGTCCCTGTGATGTCAGAATGACTGGACAGCACTAACAACAACAAAGGATGTCAGGCCCCTTCACTTCCCCAGACCACTGACCAGGTTCAAAGACCCGCATGCGAGTATAGTTTCACAGTTAGACGTGTTTAGAAAAAATAATGTTTGCAAAAGTAAAATCTTGGTTTACATTTTACAGAGCATGCACAATTAGTAGAACTCTTAAGGTCCACCGGAACCTGTTTAGGGTCCCCTCCACTTGCTCACCACCGATAAGTCGATTCTGACTCATATTGATCCTACAGGAGAGGTTAAAATTTCCCCTGTGGGTATTTCTGAAACTGTAGCTCCTTATGGGAATAGAAAGCCTCCTCTTTCTCTGCAGCTGGTGGGTTCAAACTGCCAACCTTGTCTTTAGCAGCTCAGGACTGACTTGTATCTCTATGAAACCAAAATCTACCTCACTGCCAGGGAGGTGATGCTGACTCATAGTGACCCTATGAGGCAGAGTAGATCTGTCCCTGTGAGTTTCTGAGACTGTAACTCTTTATAGGAGTAGACAGACTCTTCTTCCCACGGAGTGGCTGGTGGTTTCAAAGTGCTGACTTTGGTGTTAGCAGCCCAACATGCAAACACTATGCCACCAAAGCTACTTTTGTACCCCTATAAGTAGATAAATATTTCTCTTATATCTGTGTTTCAACCAAAGGCATGGCTATAAAGGAAAAAAGGCCATGAGTGTCAAGAATGATTTGAAAATGTGGAGTTCTTTTGGGAAAGGATATATATATACTTGTGTAAATAAATAGAATTCTGACGGCAAGAGTGGTCAGGAGTTGGACTGTTAATCTCAAGGTCAGCAGTTTGAATGACCAACCGCTCCTCTGGAGAAAGAGGAGATTTTCTACTCCTCTAAAGAATCACAGTCTCAGAAACCCACGGGGGCCATTTTACTCAGTCCCATGGGCCTGTGAGTTGGAATGGACTTGATGGCAGTGAGGGCATGTAAATATGCAAACACCCACCTCGGACTTAGGATTTGACCTGCTCCCTCAGCCCCGTGAGCATCTGCAGCCATGGACTTGGCCTTCTGTGAAGAACCCATTAGTGCACCACCACAAAGAGAATGAGTTTCCTCTGTGTCAGTCCATTACCCTGCCAACGTTCAGGATGGAGCCAACACCCTTGGTCTCCCAGAGAAATTGGCTCAACATACCCCTGATGTGGTTGCATGACATAGGACACTCATGCAATGCACTGCATGTGCTCTATTTAATGCACTATCACCAACAAGTCTACATGGGTGGTAACTCTGAAAACCTTGCCCAAACAGCTGGCTTCACCAAAGTATATGGAGTCATGTGGAGTCGTCGACCAGTTCGACTCTGCACTGGCTGTACGTTGGCATTGCCAAGGGGGCTTTCTCACTGACCGTGACCTGAATCCTGCTTCCACTAAGTCTTGCTTCATTGGTCTGGGATGGCGCCAGGCCAATGGGAGGCTTGAAAGCTCCTAAGGGATTCCAAAGTATGACCAAGGGTGAACACTACTGCTTTTGGCCATCACATCCGGGAAGGCCCTTGGGACTTTGCCACTCAAAGTATGATAGGTCAAGGAACCAGCAACATCAGCATTAGCTTCTCCCATGCTAATGCCATCGAGTTGATGCTGACTCATAGTGACCCTACAGGACAGGGTAGAACTGCCCTTGTGGGTTTCCCAGACTGTCACTCTTGCCCGGAGTCTACAGCCTCATATTTCTCCCAAGGAGTGGCTGGTGGTTTAGGACTACTGTCCTTGTGGTTAACAGCCCAAGAGTACCAGGGCCTCTAGAACTGCTGGATCCTAGACCCCCCACCCTGAACCCACAAAATCAGAATCTGCCCCCCAGCCCGATTTCCAGGAACCTGGGTAAGTGCATGCATGTGAAAGTTTAAGAAATACTTCCTTAGAAACCATTACTTTCCAGAACAAACTCCTCCTGCCAGAGGTGCATAAATGGAAGCCCATTAGGCCATGCTCGCCTAGAAGCAATTTGAGGTCTCAGTGCTCCTATATCCTGGCTGTCATCCAGATTTCCTTATTCTCACCTGGACTGTTGTCACTGCAGCAGGTATTGGTGAGTCCTCAGCACGAACAGCCCCAAATTAGGTCTAGAGACACAGCTCCCATTTCAGAGTAGTACAATCCACAGTTTACTGTAGAGTTTCTGGCTTTTACTGGCTTGGGGTAGGGTCTAGTGGGAAATGCATCTTAGCAAGAGCCATTATATATTCTGGATGTGCACAATGAGTTTGTCTTGAGGCATATTTATGTCTGATGTTGTTATGTATTCTCTTTCTATCCCATGCAACGTTATTTTTTTTGAAAATTTATATTTGCTTTTAATTACCCAGACATATAAGTGATTTATAGCTAGGTCTGATCGATTGGAATCAGATGACCACGCCTGGATTAACCATGGGTCCTGGTGACCATTAGGCCCTTCTTTCCATAGTCCAAGTGCCCGTTAGTTAACCTAGATAGTCAAAGTGCCTGCTAGGTAACCTAAATAGTCCAAGTGCCCGCTAGGGAACCTACATAGTCCAAGTGCCCGCTAGGTAACCTAGATAGTCCAATTGCCCGTTGGCTAACCTAGATAGTCAAAGTGTCCGCTAGTTAACCTACATAGTCCAAGTGCCCGCTAGGTAACCTATATAGTCCAAATGCCCGCTAGGGACCCTAATAGTCCAAGTGCCCGCTAGTTAACCTAGATAGTCCAAGAGCTCGCTAGTTAACCTACATAGTCCAAATGCCCGCTAGGTAACCTAGACAGTTCAAGTGACCACTAGGTTACCTACATAGTCCAAGTGCCCGATAGGGAATCTACATAGTCCAAGTGCCCGCTAGTTAACATAGATAGTCCAAGTACCCGCTAGGAAACGTACATAGTCCAAGTGCCTGCTAGGTAACCTAGATAGTCCAAGTGCCCGCTAGTTAACCTACATAGTCCAAGTGCCTGCTAGGTAACCTAGATAATCCAAGTGCCCAATAGTAAACCTACATAGTCCAAGTTCCCCCTAGGTAACCTAGATAGTCCCAAGGCCCGCTAGGTAACCTACATTGTCCTAGTGCCCCTTAGTTAACCTACATTCTCCAAGTGAACGATAGGGAACCTACATAGTCCAAGTGTCCGCTAGGTAACCTACATAGTCCAAAGCCCGCTAGTTAACCTACATAGTCCAAGTGCCCGTTAGGTAACCCAGATAGTCCTAATGCCCGCTAGGGAACCCACATAGTCCAAGTGCCCGCTAGGGAACTTACATAGTCCAAGGGCCCGCTAGGGAACCTACATAGTCCAAGTGCCCGTTAGTTAACCTAGATAGCCCAAGTGCCGGCTAGGTAACCTAGATAGTCCAACAGCCCGGTAGGTAACCAACATACTCCAAGTAACCGCTAGGTAACGTAGATAGTTCAAGTGCTAGCTAGGTAACCTAGATAGTCAAAGTGCCCGCTAGATAACCTACAAAGTCTAATTGCCCGCTAGGTAATCTATATAGTCCAAATTCCCGCTAGGGAGCCTACATAATCCAAATGCCCGCTAGGTAACCTAGATAGTCCAAGGGCCAACACATGCCATCGAGATGAGGGGAGGGAAACTATTAGCAAGAGGTCTTATTGATATGTAAGGGTTATCTGAGATTCACAGACTTGAAAGGACATGGCGGCAGATCCCAACATCACAGTTCCAGGTGGGACTACAGAAGCAAGAATAGGACAAGGATTGGGACCTGTGTTAAACAGGACAGTTTACAAGAGTGGTCCAGGGCCAAACAACCAAGGCTTTGGGGGCATGACTCATGACCGTGCAGCCCAGAATGGCAGCCTCGATTCAAGGATACACTTAGGCAAGTCTCTAAGCCCCACCATGGGCTGCCTAAGGGGTAATCCACTTTCCAATGCCCTCTGCCTGGTGGCAAGAGTGTTCACATCCCTGGTCAATGGTCTGAAGGAATTCACTGGAAGCTTAATCCACGTGGGGACTGTGCAAATAGAATTTTGGCTTTCACTGTTATCCACATACTTCTGAAAATTGTGAATTCTCAGAATTTCAGTTGAAAGGTAGGCTTGATGATCTGCTTCTGAGGGGTCACTATGGTGCACACAGCAGGTCACTGTGCATGCGCACCGGAATCAGTTCAACAGCAGCCAACAGCATTCTCCCTTATGTTGCTTGATGTTTGTTTTATGCCCACATCTCCTCTCTCTCTCTCTCTCTCTCTCTCTCTCTCTCTCTCTCTCTCTCTCTCTCTCTCTCTCTCTCTCTCTCACACACACACACACACACACACTGGTATTTCAAAAAGTCCCTGAAAAATTCCATTCTCTTTTGATTCCTTGTTCCACTAACTTTTGGGAGCCTGCTTGTGTGCATATATGACACCATTTGTTTGCTGAAAGTGAGGAGGAATTGAACCACTTGCTGAAGATCAAGGATTGCAGCCTTCAATATGGGTTACAATTCAATATAAGGAAGACCAAAATCCCCAAAACTGGACCAATAGGTGATAAACAGAGAAAAGGGCTTCAGTTGTCAAGGATTTTGTCTTGCTTAGATCCACTATCAATGTTCATAGAAACAGCAGTCAGGCGATCAAAAGATGTATTGTAATGGGTAAATCTGCTGCAGAAAACCTCTTTATAGTGTTGAAGAACAATGATGTTACTCTGAGGACTAAGGTGCACATGACCTAAGCCATGCTATTTTCCATTGCATCATATGCATGTGAAAGTTAGACACTGAATAAGGAAGGCTGTAGAAGAACAGATGCATCGAATTGTGGTCCACCAGAAGACTACTGACAGTACCATGGACTGCTGAAGGACTGACCAATCTGTATCAGAAGAAATAAGGCCAGAGTGCTGCTTAGAGGCAAGGATGGCAAGACGCCATCTTACATACTTTGGACATGTTGTCAGGAGAGACCAGTCCCTGGAGAAGGACATCCTATTTGGTACAGTGGAGAAGCCATGAAACAGAGGAGGTCCTCGAAGAAGTGGATGGACTCAGTGGCTTCATCGGTGGTTCAGGCACAGGAACAATTGTGAGGATGGTGCACGACCCTACAGTGTTTCATTCGGTTGTATGTGAGGTCACGACGAGTCCAAGTGTCCTCAATGGCACGCAACAACAACTAGCCAGAGCAGAGAGGAGCAATCTGCCCTC
>NW_027457913.1:140000-167984 GCF_050624435.1 Tenrec ecaudatus | reverse complement strand
TCCGCTAGTTAACCTAGATATTCCAAGTGCCCGCTAGTTAACCTACATAGTCAAAGGGCCCTCTAGTTAACTTAGATAGTCCAAGTGCCCGCTAGGGGACGTACATAGTCCAAGTGCCCGCTATGTAACCTAGATAGTCTAAGGGCCCGCTAGATAACCTACATAGTCCACTGCCCGATAGGGAACCTACATAGTCCAAGTGCCCGCTAAGGGACGAACATAGTCCAAGTGCCCGCTAGGGAACCTACATAGTCCAAGTGCCCACTAGGTAACCTAGATAGTCCAAGTGCCCGCTAGTTAACCTACATAGTCCAAGTACCCGCTGAGGAACCTACATAGTCCAAGTGTCCGAAAGGGAACCTACGTATTCGAAGTGCCCATTAGGGCACCTAGATAGTCCAAGTGCCCAAAGGGAACCTATATCGTCCAAGTGCCCTGTAGGAAACCTACATATTCAAAGTGCCCGCTAGGGAACCTGCATTGTACAAGTGCCCCCTAGTTAACCTAGATAGTCCAAGTGCCCGCTAGGTAACCTAGATAGTCCAAGGGCCCGCTAGTTAACCTACATAGTCCAAGTGCCCGATAGGTAACCTACATAGTCCAAGTGCCCAATGAGGTACCTACATAGTCCAAGTGCCCGATAAGGAATCTTCATATTCCAAGTGCCCGTTAGGGAACCCAGATAGTCCAAGTGCCCATAGGGAACCTACATAGTCCAAGTGCCCTCTAGGGAAGCTACATATTCATAGTGCCCGCTAGGGAACCTGCATTGTCCAAGTGCCCGCCAGTTAACCTAGATCGTCCAAGTGTCCGCTAGTAAACCTACATAGTCCAAGTTACCGTTAGGTAACCTAGATAGGCCAAGTGCCCGCTAGTTGACCTACATAGTACAATGGCCCGCTAGTTGACCTAGATAGTCCAAGTGCCCGCTAGTTTACCTAGATAGTCAAAGTGCCCGCTAGTTAACCTAAGTAGTACAAATGTCCGATAGGGATCCTACATAGTCCAAGTGCCCGCTAGGTAACCTAGATATTCCAAGTTCCGGTTTGCTAACCTAGATAGTGCAAGTGCCCTCTAGGTAACCTACATAGTCCAAGTGCCCATTCGTTAACCTAGATAGTCCAAGTGCCCGCTAGGTAACCTATACTGTCCAAGTGCCCGATAGGTTACCTACATAGTCCAAGTGCACGTTCGTTAACTTAGATAGTCCAAGTCGCGCTAGGTAACCTACATAGTCCAAGGGCCGCTAGGTTACTTATAGTCCAAGTGCCCGCTAGTTAACCAATAGTCCAAGTTCCCGCTAGGTAACCTAGATAGTCCAAGTGCCCGTTACCTAACCTAGATAGTCCAAGTGCCAGTTTGGTTACCTACATAATCCACGTGCCCGTTCGTTAACCTACATCGTCCAAGTGCCCGCTAGTTAACCTACATAGTCCAAGTGCCCGCTCGTTAACCTACATAATCCAAGGGCCCTCTAGTTAACCTTGATAGTCCAAGTGCCCGCTAGAGGACGTACATAGTCTAAGTGCCCGCTAGGTAACCTAGATAGTCTAAGGGCCCGCTAGTTAACCTTCATAGTCCAACTGCCCGATAGGGAACCTACATAGTTCAAGTGCCCGCTAAGGGACGAACATAGTCCAAGTGCCCGCTAGGGAACCTGCATAGTCCAAGTGCCCGCTAGGTAACCTAGATAGTCCAAGTGCCCGCTAGTTAACCTACATAGTCCAAGTGCCCGCTGAGGAACCTACATAGTCCAAGTGTCCGAAAGGGAACCTACGTATTCCAAGTGCCCATTAGGGCACCTAGATAGTCCAAGGGCCCATAGGGAACCTATATCGTCCAAGTGCCCTCTAGGGAACCTACATAGTCAAAGTGCCCGCTAGGGAACCTGCATTGTACAAGTGCCCTCTAGTTAACCTAGATAGTCCAAGTGCCCGCTAGGTAACCTAGATAGTCCAAGGGCCCGCTAGTTAACCTACATAGTCCAAGTGCCCGATAGGGAACCTACATAGTCCAAGTGCCCAATGAGGAACCTACATAGTCCTAGTGCCCGATAGGGAATCTTCATATTCCAAGTGCCCGTTAGGAACCCAGATAATCCAAGTGCCCATAGGGAACCTACATAGTCCAAGTGCCCTCTAGGGAAGCTACATATTCATAGTGCCCGCTAGGGAACCTGCATTGTCCAAGTGCCCGCTAGTTAACCTAGATCGTCCAAGTGTCCGCTATTAAACCTACATAGTCCATGTTCCCGTTAGGTAACCTAGATAGGCCAAGTGCCCGCTAGTTAACCTACATAGTACAATGGCCCGCTAGTTGACCTAGATAGTCCAAGTGCCCGCTAGTTAACCTAGATAGTCAAAGTGCCCGCTAGTTAACCTAAGTAGTACAAATGTCCGATAGGGATCCTACATAGTCCAAGCGCCCGCTAGGTAACCTAGATATTCCAAGTTCCGGTTTGCTAACCTAGATAGTCCAAGTGCCCGCTAGGTAACCTAGATAGTCCAAGTGCCCATTCGTTAACCTAGATAGTCCAAGTGCCCGCTAGGTAACCTATACTGTCCAAGTGCCCGCTAAGTTACCTACATAGTCCAAGTGCACGTTCGTTAACTTAGATAGTCCAAGTCGCGCTAGGTAACCTACATAGTCCAAGGGCCACTAGGTAACCTATAGTCCAAGTGCCCTCTAGGTAACCTACATATTCCAAGTTACCGCTAGGTAACCTAGATAGTCCAAGTGCCCGTTACCTAACCTAGATAGTCCAAGTGCCCGTTAGGTTACCTACACAGTCCACATGCCCGTTCGTTCACCTAGATAGTCCAATTGCCCGCTAGGTAACCTACATAGTCCAAGAGCCGGGAGTTAACTTAGACAGTTCAAGTGCCCGCTAGGTTACCTGCATAGTCCAAGTGCCCATTAGCTAACGTAGATAGTCAATGTGCCCGCTAGGTAACCTCCATAGTTCAAGTGCCCCCTAGGTAACCTCCATAGTCCAAGTGCCCACTAATTTACCTATATAGTCCAAGTGCCCACAGGGAACGTCCATCGTTCAAGTGCCCGCTAGTTAATCTAGATAGTCCAAGTGCCTGCTAGTTAACCTAGATAGTCCAAGTGGCCGCTAGTTAACCTAGATCGTCCAAGTGCCCGCTAGTTAACCTACATAGTCCAAGGTCCGCTAGTTAACCTAGATATTCCAAGTGCCCGCTAGTTAACCTACATAGTCCAAGGGCCCTCTAGTTAACCTAGATAGTCCAAGTGCCCGCTAGGGGACGTACATAGTCCAAGTGCCCGCTAGGTAACCTAGATAGTCTAAGGGCCCGCTAGATAACCTACATAGTCCAACTGCCCGATTAGGAATCTACATAGTCCAAGTGCCCGCTAGGTAACCTAGATCGTCCAAGTACCCGTTAGCTAACCTAGATAGTCCAAGTGCCCGCTAGGTAACCTCCATAGTCCAAGTGCCCCCTAGGTAACCTCCATAGTCCAAGTGCCCACTAATTTACCTATATACTCCAAGTGCCCGCTAGGGAACCTGCATCGTTCAAGTGCCCGCTAGTTAACCTAGATAGTCCAAGTGGCCGCTAGTTAACCTAGATCGTCCAAGTGCCTTTTAGGTAACCTACATAGTCCAAGTGCCCGTTTGCTAACCTAGATCGTCAAAGGGCCCGCTAGTTAACCTACATAGTCCAAGGGCCCTCTAGTTAACCTATATATTCCAAGTGCCCGCTAGGGGACGTACATAGTCCAAGTGCCCGCTAGGTAACCTAGATAGTCTAAGGGCCCGCTAGATAACCTACATAGTCCAACTGCCCGATAGGGAACCTACATAGTCCAAGTGCCCGCTAGGTAACCTAGATAATCCAAGTGCCCGCTAGTTAACCTACATAGTTCAAGTGCCGCTGAGGAACCTACATAGTCCAAGTGTCCGAAAGGGAACCTACGTATTCCAAGTGCCCATTAGGGCACCTAGGTAGTCCAAGTGCCCATAGGGAACCTATATAGTCCAAGTGCCCTCTAGGGAACCTACATAGTAAAAGTGCCCGCTAGGGAACCTGCATTGTACAAGTGCCCTCTAGTTGACCTAGATAATCCAAGTGCCCGCTAGTTAACCTACATAGTCCAAGTGCCCGATAGGGAACCTACATAGTCCAAGTGCCCAATGAGGAACCTACATAGTCCAAGTGCCCGATAGGGAATCTTCATATTCCAAGTGCCCTTTAGGGAACCCAGATAGTCCAAGTGCCCATAGGGAACCTACATAGTCCAAGTGCCCTCTAGGGAAGCTACATATTCATAGTGCCCTCTAGGGAACCTGCATTGTCCAAGTGCCCGCTAGTTAACCTAAATCGTCCAAGTGTCCGCTAGTAAACCTACATAGTCCAAGTTCCCGTTAGGTAACCTAGATAGCCAAGTGCCCGCTAGTTAACCTACAAAGTACAATGGCCCGCTAGTTGACCTAGATAGTCCAAGTGCCCGCTAGTTAACCTAGATAGTCAAAGCCTGCAGGGCTTCTGTCTTCATGTCCTTTTTATACACACACACAGACACACAACCTTGCACAATCTCTAGAGTCCTTTTGATTTCTTGTCCTTTTTACACACACACACACACACACACCTTTGCAGAAACTATGGAGTGTTTTTGATTTCATGTGTCCTTTTGACACACACACACACACACACATACAACCTTGCAGAATCTCTGGAGGGCTTCTGACTTTGTGTCATTTTTACACAAACATACACACATACACACACCCTTGAAGAATCTGTAGAGGGCTTCTGACTTCCTGTACTTTTGACACACACACACACACAAACACCCTTGCAGAATCTCCAGACATTTTCTGACTTCGTGTTGTTTTCACACATACACACACACACACTCTGGTAGAATCTCTGGAGGGCTTCTAATATGGTTTACTTATTTCAAACACAACAAACACACACACACACACAGACCTTTGCATAATCAATATTGGGCTTCTGACTTCGTGTAATTTTTACCCTCACACACAAACGCACACACACACACACACACACACACACATACAACCTTGCAGAATCTCTGGAGGGCTTCTGACTTTGTGTTCTTTTTACACAAACATACACACATACACACACCCTTGAAGAATCTGTAGAGGGCTTCTGACTTCGTGTCTTTTTACACAAACACACACACACCAAACACACATACACCCTGGTAGAATCTCTGGATGGTGGCTGACTTGCTGTCCTTTTTACACACACACACACACACACACACACACACACACACACACACACACAAACACCCTTGCAGAATATCTAGAGGGTTTCTGAATTTGTGTCTGTTTACACACACACACACACACACACCCTTACAGAACCTCTGGACGGCTTCAGACTCCATGTCCTTTTTACACACACACACACTTTTGCAGAATCAATAGTCGGTTTCTGATATGGTATCCTTTTTACACACACGCACACAGACACATACACATACCTGTGCAGAATCTGTGGAGGACTTCTAACAACATGTCCTTTTTACACACACACACACACACACACACACACACAAAGACATACTCTTGCAGGATCTCTAGAGTGCTTCTGACTTGGTGTCCTTTATACACACATACACACATACACCCTTCCAGAACTCTACAGTGATTCTGACTTTATGTCCTTTTTACACACACACACACACACACACAAACACACCATTGCAGAATCAATAGAGGTCTTCTGACTTCATGTCCTTTTTACACACACACACACACACACACCCTTACAGAACCTCTGGAGGGCTTCTGATTTCATGTCCTTTTTACACACACACACACACACACACACACACACACACTTTTGCAGAATCAATAGTCGGCTTCTGACTTCGTGTCCTTTTTACAAACACACACACACACACACACCCTTGCAGAATTTCTAGAGGGCTTCTGAATTTGTGACCTTATTACACACGCACACACTCACACACATAAAACCTTGCAGAATCTCTTGAGAGCTTCATACTTGGTCTCCTTTTTACAAACACACACACACACACATCATGCAGAATCTCTAGATGGCTTCTGACTTCAGGATCTTTTTACACACACACACACACACCTTTGCAGAAACTATGGAGTGTTTCTGACTTCATGTGTCCTTTTTACACACACTCACACACACACACCCTTGCAGAATCTCTTGAGGTCTTCTGACGTCATGTCCTTGTTACACGCACACACTTGCATAATCTCTGGGGGTCTGACTTCGTGTCCTTTTTACACACACACACTCACACACACACCCTACCTCACACTGATACTCATACCTTTGGAAAATTCCTAGAGGGCTTCTGACTTCCTGTCCTTTTTACACACACACACACACAGATACACACACCCTTGCAGAAATTCTATAGGGCTTCGGACTTCGTGTTCTTTTTACGCACGCACACACACACACACACAGACATGCACGCACCCTTGCAGAGTCTCTGGAATGCTTCTGACTTCGTGTTCTTTTTACACACACACACACACACACACACACACATACATGCATCCTTGCAGAATCGCAGGAATTCATCTCACGTCATGTAATTTATACACATACACATACACACTCAAACTCATTCCCTTGCAAAATCACTTGAGGGTTTCTTACTTTGTGTTCTTTTTACAAACATACACACACACACAGACACACCCTTGCAGGATCTCTAGAGGGCTTCTGACTTGGTGTGCTTTTTACACACACGCACACAGACACACATACACACACCTGTGCAGAATCTTTGGAGGACTTCTAAAATGTCGTTTATAAACACACACACACACATCCCTTGCAGAATCTCTAGAGGGATTCAGACTTCGTGTCCTTTTTACACACACACACACACACACACATCCTTGCAGGAACTCTACAGCGATTCTAAATTCCTATCCTTTTACACACTCACACGCTTGCATAATGACTGCAGGGCTTCTGTCTTCATGTCCTTTTTATACACACACACAGGCACACAACCTTGCACAATCTCTAGAGTCCTTTTGATTTCTTGTCCTTTTTACACACACACACACACACACACACCTTTGCAGAAACTATGGAGTGTTTCTGATTTCATGTGTCCTTTTTACACACACACACACACACACACATACAACCTTGCAGAATCTCTGGAGGGCTTCTGACTTTGTGTCATTTTTACACAAACATACACACATACACACACCCTTGAAGAATCTCTAGAGGGCTTCTGACTTCGTGTCTTTTTACACAAACACACACACACCACACACACATATACCCTTGTAAAATCTCTGGATGGTGGCTGACTTGCTGTCCTTTTTACACACACACACGCACACACACACACACACACAAACCCTTGCAGAATATCTAGAGGGTTTCTGAATTTGTGTCTGTTGTACACACACACACACACCCTTACAGAACCTCTGGACGGCTTCAGATTCCATGTCCTTTTTACACACACACACACACACACACACACACACACACACACACACACACTTTTCCAGAATCAATAGTCGGCTTCTGACTTGGTATCCTTTTTACACACACGCAGACAGACACACATACACACACCTGTGCAGAATCTGTGGAGGACTTCTAACAACATGTCCTTTTTACACACACACACACACACACACACACACAAAGATATACTCTTGCAGGATCTCTAGAGTGCTTCTGACTTGGTGTCCTTTATACACACACACACATACACCCTTCCAGAACTCTACAAGGATTCTGACTTCATGTCCTTTTTACACACACACACACACACACACACACACAAATTCATTTTCTTGCCAAATATCTGCAGTCCTTCTGACTTCGTGTCCTTTTTAAACACACACACACCACACACACACTTGTAGAATCTCTGGAGGACTTCTGATTTCATGTCCTTTTTACACACACACACACACACACACACACACAAAGATATACTCTTGCAGGATCTCTAGAGTGCTTCTGACTTGGTGTCCTTTATACACACACACACATACACCCTTCCAGAACTCTACAAGGATTCTGACTTCATGTCCTTTTTACACACACACACACAAACACACACAAATTCATTTTCTTGCCAAATCTCTGCAGTCCTTCTGACTTCGTGTCCTTTTTAAACACGCACACACACACACACACACTTGTAGAATCTCTGGAGGACTTCTGATTTCATGTCCTTTTTACACACACACACACACACACACACACACTCCCTCACTCTCACACTGATACCTTTCCAGAAAACCTAGAGGGCTTCTGATTTCATGTCCTTTTAACACAACACACTCACCCTTGCAGAATCTCTAGAGGGCTTCTGACTTCCTGTACTTTTGACACACACACACACAAACACCCTTGCAGAATCTCCAGACATTTTCTGACTTCGTGTTGTTTTCACACATACACACACACACACTCTGGCAGAATCACTGGAGGGCTTCTAATATGGTTTACTTATTTCCAACACAACAAACACACACACAGAGACCTTTGCATAATCAATATTGGGCTTCTGACTTCGTGTAATTTTTACCCTCAAACACAAACACACACACACACATACAACCTTGCAGAATCTCTGGAGGGCTTCTGACTTTGTGTCCTTTTTACACAAACATACACACATACACACACCCTTGAAGAATCTCTAGAGGGCTTCTGACTTCGTGTCTTTTTACACAAACACACACACACCAAACACACATACACCCTGGTAGAATCTCTGGATGGTGGCTGACTTGCTGTCCTTTTTACACACACACACACACACACACAAACACCCTTGCAGAATATCTAGAGGGTTTCTGAATTTGTGTCTGTTTACACACACACACACACACACACACACACACACACACCCTTACAGAACCTATGGACAGCTTCAGACTCCATGTCCTTTTTACACACACACACACACACACACACACACACACACACACACACACAAAGACATACTCTTGCAGGATCTCTAGAGTGCTTCTGACTTGGTGTCCTTTATACACACACACACACACATACACCCTTCCAGAACTCTACAATGATTCTGATTTCATGTCCTTTTTACACACACACACACACACACACACACACACACACAAACATACCATTGCAGAATCAATAGAGGGCTTCTGACTTCATGTCTTTTTTATACACACACACACACACCCTTACAGAACCTCTGGAGGGCTTCTGATTTCATGTCCTTTTTTCACACACACACACACACACACACACTTTTGCAGAATCAATAGTCGGTTTCTGACTTCGTGTCCTTTTTACAAACACCCACACACACACACGCCCTTGCAGAAATTCTAGAGGGCTTCTGAATTTGTGACCTTATTACACACGCACACACTCACACACATAAAACCTTGCAGAATCTCTTGAGAGCTTCATACTTGGTCTCCTTTTTACAAACACACACACACATCATGGCAGAATCTCTAGATGGCTTCTGACTTCAGGATCTTTTTACACACACACACACACACACACACACACACCTTTGCAGAAACTATGGAGTGTTTCTGACTTCATGTGTCCTTTTTACACACACTCTCACACACACACACACCCTTGCAGAATGTCTTGAGGGCTTCTGACGTCATGTCCTTGTTACACAAACACACACTTGCATAATCTCTGGGGGGTCTGACTTCGTATGCTTTTTACACACACACACTCACACACACACCCTCCCTCAACTGATACTCATACCTTTGTAAAATTCCTAGAGGGCTTCTGACTTCCGTACCTTTTTATACACACACACACACACACACACACACTCACACACACATCCTTGCAGAATTCCTGGATGGATTCTTACTTTGTGTCATTTTTAAACACACACACACACACACACACACACACACTCCAAACTCATTTTCTTGCAAAATCTCTGCAGTCCTTCTGACTTCGTGTTCTTTTTAAACACACACACACACACACATATACACTTGTAGAATCTCTGGAGGACTTCTGATTTCATGTCCTTATTACACACACACACACACACACACTCCCTCACTCTCACTCTGGAGGACTTCTGATTTCATGTCCTTATTACACACACACACACACACACACACTCCCTCACTCTCACACTCATACCTTTCCAGAAAACCTAGAGGGCTTCTGATTTCGTGTCCTTTTAACACAACACACTCACCCTTGCAGAATCTCTAGAGGGCTTCTGACTTCCTGTACTTTTGACACACACAAACACCCTTGCAGAATCTCCAGACATTTTCTGACTTCGTGTTGTTTTCACACATACACACACACACACACACTCTGGCAGAATCTCTGGAGGGCTTCTAATATGGTTTACTTATTTCAAACACAACAAACACACACACACAGACCTTTGCATAATCAATATTGGGCTTCTGACTTCGTGTAATTTTTACCCTCACACACAAACACACACATACAACCTTGCAGAATCTCTGGAGGGCTTCTGACTTTGTGTCATTTTTACACAAACATACACACATACACACACCCTTGAAGAATCTCTAGAGGGCTTCTGACTTCGTGTCTTTTTACACAAACACACACACACCACACACACATACACCCTTGTAGAATCTCTGGATGGTGGCTGACTTGCTGTCCTTTTTACACACACACACACACACACACACACAAACCCTTGCAGAATATCTAGAGGGTTTCTGAATTTGTGTCTGTTGTACACATACACACACACCCTTACAGAACCTCTGGACGGCTTCAGATTCCATGTCCTTTTTACACACACACACACACACACACGCACACACTTTTCCAGAATCAATAGTCGGCTTCTGACTTGGTATCCTTTTTACACACACGCAGACAGACACACATACACACACCTGTGCAGAATCTGTGGAGGACTTCTAACAACATGTCCTTTTTACACACACACACACACACACACACACAAAGATATACTCTTGCAGGATCTCTAGAGTGCTTCTGACTTGGTGTCCTTTATACACACACACACATACACCCTTCCAGAACTCTACAAGGATTCTGACTTCATGTCCTTTTTACACACACACACACACACACACACACACACACACACACACACACATTAATTTTCTTGCCAAATCTCTGCAGTCCTTCTGACTTCGTGTCCTTTTTAAACACACACACACACACACACACACTTGTAGAATCTCTGGAGGACTTCTGATTTCATGTCCTTTTTACACACACACACACACACACTCCCTCACTCTCACACTGATACCTTTCCAGAAAACCTAGAGGGCTTCTGATTTCATGTCCTTTTAACACAACACACTCACCCTTGCTGAATCTCTAGAAGGCTTCTGACTTCCTGTACTTTTGACACACACACACACAAACACCCTTGCAGAATCTCCAGACATTTTCTGACTTCGTGTTGTTTTCACACATACACACACACACACTCTGGTAGAATCTCTGGAGGGCTTCTAATATGGTTTACTTATTTCAAACACAACAAACACACACACACACAGACCTTTGCATAATCAATATTGGGCTTCTGACTTCGTGTAATTTTTACCCTCACACACAAACGCACACACACACACACACACACACACACACATACAACCTTGCAGAATCTCTGGAGGGCTTCTGACTTTGTGTTCTTTTTACACAAACATACACACATACACACACCCTTGAAGAATCTGTAGAGGGCTTCTGACTTCGTGTCTTTTTACACAAACACACACACACCAAACACACATACACCCTGGTAGAATCTCTGGATGGTGGCTGACTTGCTGTCCTTTTTACACACACACACACACACACACACACACACACACACAAACACCCTTGCAGAATATCTAGAGGGTTTCTGAATTTGTGTCTGTTTACACACACACACACACACACACACCCTTACAGAACCTCTGGACGGCTTCAGACTCCATGTCCTTTTTACACACACACACACTTTTGCAGAATCAATAGTCGGTTTCTGATATGGTATCCTTTTTACACACACGCACACAGACACATACACACACCTGTGCAGAATCTGTGGAGGACTTCTAACAACATGTCCTTTTTACACACACACACACACACACACACACACACAAAGACATACTCTTGCAGGATCTCTAGAGTGCTTCTGACTTGGTGTCCTTTATACACACATACACACATACACCCTTCCAGAACTCTACAGTGATTCTGACTTTATGTCCTTTTTACACACACACACACACACACACAAACACACCATTGCAGAATCAATAGAGGTCTTCTGACTTCATGTCCTTTTTACACACACACACACACACACACACACCCTTACAGAACCTCTGGAGGGCTTCTGATTTCATGTCCTTTTTACACACACACACACACACACACACACACACACACACACTTTTGCAGAATCAATAGTCGGCTTCTGACTTCGTGTCCTTTTTACAAACACACACACACACACACACACCCTTGCAGAATTTCTAGAGGGCTTCTGAATTTGTGACCTTATTACACACGCACACACTCACACACATAAAACCTTGCAGAATCTCTTGAGAGCTTCATACTTGGTCTCCTTTTTACAAACACACACACACACACATCATGCAGAATCTCTAGATGGCTTCTGACTTCAGGATCTTTTTACACACACACACACACACCTTTGCAGAAACTATGGAGTGTTTCTGACTTCATGTGTCCTTTTTACACACACTCACACACACACACCCTTGCAGAATCTCTTGAGGTCTTCTGACGTCATGTCCTTGTTACACGCACACACTTGCATAATCTCTGGGGGTCTGACTTCGTGTCCTTTTTACACACACACACTCACACACACACCCTACCTCACACTGATACTCATACCTTTGGAAAATTCCTAGAGGGCTTCTGACTTCCTGTCCTTTTTACACACACACACACAGATACACACACCCTTGCAGAAATTCTATAGGGCTTCGGACTTCGTGTTCTTTTTACGCACGCACACACACACACACACAGACATGCACGCACCCTTGCAGAGTCTCTGGAATGCTTCTGACTTCGTGTTCTTTTTACACACACACACACACACACACACACACATACATGCATCCTTGCAGAATCGCAGGAATTCATCTCACGTCATGTAATTTATACACATACACATACACACTCAAACTCATTCCCTTGCAAAATCACTTGAGGGTTTCTTACTTTGTGTTCTTTTTACAAACATACACACACACACAGACACACCCTTGCAGGATCTCTAGAGGGCTTCTGACTTGGTGTGCTTTTTACACACACGCACACAGACACACATACACACACCTGTGCAGAATCTTTGGAGGACTTCTAAAATGTCGTTTATAAACACACACACACACATCCCTTGCAGAATCTCTAGAGGGATTCAGACTTCGTGTCCTTTTTACACACACACACACACACACACACATCCTTGCAGGAACTCTACAGCGATTCTAAATTCCTATCCTTTTACACACTCACACGCTTGCATAATGACTGCAGGGCTTCTGTCTTCATGTCCTTTTTATACACACACACAGGCACACAACCTTGCACAATCTCTAGAGTCCTTTTGATTTCTTGTCCTTTTTACACACACACACACACACACACACACACCTTTGCAGAAACTATGGAGTGTTTCTGATTTCATGTGTCCTTTTTACACACACACACACACACACACACACATACAACCTTGCAGAATCTCTGGAGGGCTTCTGACTTTGTGTCATTTTTACACAAACATACACACATACACACACCCTTGAAGAATCTCTAGAGGGCTTCTGACTTCGTGTCTTTTTACACAAACACACACACACCACACACACATATACCCTTGTAAAATCTCTGGATGGTGGCTGACTTGCTGTCCTTTTTACACACACACACGCACACACACACACACACACAAACCCTTGCAGAATATCTAGAGGGTTTCTGAATTTGTGTCTGTTGTACACACACACACACACCCTTACAGAACCTCTGGACGGCTTCAGATTCCATGTCCTTTTTACACACACACACACACACACACACACACACACACACACACACACTTTTCCAGAATCAATAGTCGGCTTCTGACTTGGTATCCTTTTTACACACACGCAGACAGACACACATACACACATCTGTGCAGAATCTGTGGAGGACTTCTAACAACATGTCCTTTTTACACACACACACACACACACACACAAAGATATACTCTTGCAGGATCTCTAGAGTGCTTCTGACTTGGTGTCCTTTATACACACACACACATACACCCTTCCAGAACTCTACAAGGATTCTGACTTCATGTCCTTTTTACACACACACACACACACACACACACACACAAATTCATTTTCTTGCCAAATCTCTGCAGTCCTTCTGACTTCGTGTCCTTTTTAAACACACACACACCACACACACACTTGTAGAATCTCTGGAGGACTTCTGATTTCATGTCCTTTTTACACACACACACACACACACACACACACACACACACACACACACAAAGATATACTCTTGCAGGATCTCTAGAGTGCTTCTGACTTGGTGTCCTTTATACACACACACACATACACCCTTCCAGAACTCTACAAGGATTCTGACTTCATGTCCTTTTTACACACACACACACAAACACACACAAATTCATTTTCTTGCCAAATCTCTGCAGTCCTTCTGACTTCGTGTCCTTTTTAAAGACGCACACACACACACACACTTGTAGAATCTCTGGAGGACTTCTGATTTCATGTCCTTTTTACACACACACACACACACACACACACACACACACACACACACTCCCTCACTCTCACACTGATACCTTTCCAGAAAACCTAGAGGGCTTCTGATTTCATGTCCTTTTAACACAACACACTCACCCTTGCAGAATCTCTAGAGGGCTTCTGACTTCCTGTACTTTTGACACACACACACACAAACACCCTTGCAGAATCTCCAGACATTTTCTGACTTCGTGTTGTTTTCACACATACACACACACACACTCTGGCAGAATCACTGGAGGGCTTCTAATATGGTTTACTTATTTCAAACACAACAAACACACACACAGAGACCTTTGCATAATCAATATTGGGCTTCTGACTTCGTGTAATTTTTACCCTCAAACACAAACACACACACACACATACAACCTTGCAGAATCTCTGGAGGGCTTCTGACTTTGTGTCCTTTTTACACAAACATACACACATACACACACCCTTGAAGAATCTCTAGAGGGCTTCTGACTTCGTGTCTTTTTACACAAACACACACACACCAAACACACATACACCCTGGTAGAATCTCTGGATGGTGGCTGACTTGCTGTCCTTTTTACACACACACACACACACACACACACAAACACCCTTGCAGAATATCTAGAGGGTTTCTGAATTTGTGTCTGTTTACACACACACACACACACACACACACACCCTTACAGAACCTATGGACAGCTTCAGACTCCATGTCCTTTTTACACACACACACACACACACACACATACACTTGCAGAATCAATAGTCGGCTTCTGACTTGGTGTCTTTTTTACACACACGCACACAGACACATACACACACCTGTGCAGAATCTGTGGAGGACTTCTAACAACATGTCCTTTTTACACACACACACACACACACACACAAAGACATACTCTTGCAGGATCTCTAGAGTGCTTCTGACTTGGTGTCCTTTATACACACACACACACACATACACCCTTCCAGAACTCTACAATGATTCTGATTTCATGTCCTTTTTACACACACACACACACACACACACACACACACACACAAACATACCATTGCAGAATCAATAGAGGGCTTCTGACTTCATGTCTTTTTTATACACACACACACACACCCTTACAGAACCTCTGGAGGGCTTCTGATTTCATGTCCTTTTTTCACACACACACACACACACACTTTTGCAGAATCAATAGTCGGTTTCTGACTTCGTGTCCTTTTTACAAACACCCACACACACACACGCCCTTGCAGAAATTCTAGAGGGCTTCTGAATTTGTGACCTTATTACACACGCACACACTCACACACATAAAACCTTGCAGAATCTCTTGAGAGCTTCATACTTGGTCTCCTTTTTACAAACACACACACACATCATGGCAGAATCTCTAGATGGCTTCTGACTTCAGGATCTTTTTACACACACACACACACACACACACCTTTGCAGAAACTATGGAGTGTTTCTGACTTCATGTGTCCTTTTTACACACACTCTCACACACACACACACCCTTGCAGAATGTCTTGAGGGCTTCTGACGTCATGTCCTTGTTACACAAACACACACTTGCATAATCTCTGGGGGGTCTGACTTCGTATGCTTTTTACACACACACACTCACACACACACCCTCCCTCAACTGATACTCATACCTTTGTAAAATTCCTAGAGGGCTTCTGACTTCCGTACCTTTTTATACACACACACACACACACACACACTCACACACATCCTTGCAGAATTCCTGGATGGATTCTTACTTTGTGTCATTTCTAAACACACACACACACACACACACTCCAAACTCATTTTCTTGCAAAATCTCTGCAGTCCTTCTGACTTCGTGTTCTTTTTAAACACACACACACACACACACATACACTTGTAGAATCTCTGGAGGACTTCTGATTTCATGTCCTTATTACACACACACACACACACACACTCCCTCACTCTCACTCTGGAGGACTTCTGATTTCATGTCCTTATTACACACACACACACACACACACACTCCCTCACTCTCACACTCATACCTTTCCAGAAAACCTAGAGGGCTTCTGATTTCGTGTCCTTTTAACACAACACACTCACCCTTGCAGAATCTCTAGAGGGCTTCTGACTTCCTGTACTTTTGACACACACAAACACCCTTGCAGAATCTCCAGACATTTTCTGACTTCGTGTTGTTTTCACACATACACACACACACACACACTCTGGCAGAATCTCTGGAGGGCTTCTAATATGGTTTACTTATTTCAAACACAACAAACACACACACACAGACCTTTGCATAATCAATATTGGGCTTCTGACTTCGTGTAATTTTTACCCTCACACACAAACACACACATACAACCTTGCAGAATCTCTGGAGGGCTTCTGACTTTGTGTCATTTTTACACAAACATACACACATACACACACCCTTGAAGAATCTCTAGAGGGCTTCTGACTTCGTGTCTTTTTACACAAACACACACACACCACACACACATACACCCTTGTAGAATCTCTGGATGGTGGCTGACTTGCTGTCCTTTTTACACACACACACACACACACACACACAAACCCTTGCAGAATATCTAGAGGGTTTCTGAATTTGTGTCTGTTGTACACATACACACACACCCTTACAGAACCTCTGGACGGCTTCAGATTCCATGTCCTTTTTACACACACACACACACACACACGCACACACTTTTCCAGAATCAATAGTCGGCTTCTGACTTGGTATCCTTTTTACACACACGCAGACAGACACACATACACACACCTGTGCAGAATCTGTGGAGGACTTCTAACAACATGTCCTTTTTACACACACACACACACACACACACACACAAAGATATACTCTTGCAGGATCTCTAGAGTGCTTCTGACTTGGTGTCCTTTATACACACACACATACACCCTTCCAGAACTCTACAAGGATTCTGACTTCATGTCCTTTTTACACACACACACACACACACACACACACATTAATTTTCTTGCCAAATCTCTGCAGTCCTTCTGACTTCGTGTCCTTTTTAAACACACACACACACACACACACTTGTAGAATCTCTGGAGGACTTCTGATTTCATGTCCTTTTTACACACACACACACACACACTCCCTCACTCTCACACTCATACCTTTCCAGAAATCTAGAGGGCTCCTGATTTCATGTCCTTTTAACACAACACACTCACCCTTGCAGAATCTCTAGAGGGCTTCTGACTTCCTGTACTTTTGACACACACACACACAAACACCCTTGCAGAATCTCCAGACATTTTCTGACTTCGTGTTGTTTTCACACATACACACACACACACTCTGGTAGAATCTCTGGAGGGCTTCTAATATGGTTTACTTATTTCAAACACAACAAACACACACACACACACAGACCTTTGCATAATCAATATTGGGCTTCTGACTTCGTGTAATTTTTACCCTCACACACAAACGCACACACACACACACACACACACACACACATACAACCTTGCAGAATCTCTGGAGGGCTTCTGACTTTGTGTTCTTTTTACACAAACATACACACATACACACACCCTTGAAGAATCTGTAGAGGGCTTCTGACTTCGTGTCTTTTTACACAAACACACACACACCAAACACACATACACCCTCGTAGAATCTCTGGATGGTGGCTGACTTGCTGTCCTTTTTACACACACACACACACACACACACACACACACACACAAAGACATACTCTTGCAGGATCTCTAGAGTGCTTCTGACTTGGTGTCCTTTATACACACACACACACACATACACCCTTCCAGAACTCTACAGTGATTCTGACTTTATGTCCTTTTTACACACACACACACACACACAAACACACCATTGCAGAATCAATAGAGGTCTTCTGACTTCATGTCCTTTTTACACACACACACACACACACACCCTTACAGAACCTCTGGAGGGCTTCTGATTTCATGTCCTTTTTACACACACACACACACACACACACACTTTTGCAGAATCAATAGTCGGCTTCTGACTTCGTGTCCTTTTTACAAACACACACACACACACACACCCTTGCAGAATTTCTAGAGGGCTTCTGAATTTGTGACCTTATTACACACGCACACACTCACACACATAAAACCTTGCAGAATCTCTTGAGAGCTTCATACTTGGTCTCCTTTTTACAAACACACACACACACATCATGCAGAATCTCTAGATGGCTTCTGACTTCAGGATCTTTTTACACACACACACACACACCTTTGCAGAAACTATGGAGTGTTTCTGACTTCATGTGTCCTTTTTACACACACTCACACACACACACCCTTGCAGAATCTCTTGAGGTCTTCTGACGTCATGTCCTTGTTACACGCACACACTTGCATAATCTCTGGGGGTCTGACTTCGTGTCCTTTTTACACACACACACTCACACACACACCCTACCTCACACTGATACTCATACCTTTGGAAAATTCCTAGAGGGCTTCTGACTTCCTGTCCTTTTTACACACACACACACAGATACACACACCCTTGCAGAAATTCTATAGGGCTTCGGACTTCGTGTTCTTTTTACGCACGCACACACACACACACACAGACATGCACGCACCCTTGCAGAGTCTCTGGAATGCTTCTGACTTCGTGTTCTTTTTACACACACACACACACACACACACACATACATGCATCCTTGCAGAATCGCAGGAATTCATCTCACGTCATGTAATTTATACACATACACATACACACTCAAACTCATTCCCTTGCAAAATCACTTGAGGGTTTCTTACTTTGTGTTCTTTTTACAAACATACACACACACACAGACACACCCTTGCAGGATCTCTAGAGGGCTTCTGACTTGGTGTGCTTTTTACACACACGCACACAGACACACATACACACACCTGTGCAGAATCTTTGGAGGACTTCTAAAATGTCGTTTATAAACACACACACACACATCCCTTGCAGAATCTCTAGAGGGATTCAGACTTCGTGTCCTTTTTACACACACACACACACACACACACACATCCTTGCAGGAACTCTACAGCGATTCTAAATTCCTATCCTTTTACACACTCACACGCTTGCATAATGCCTGCAGGGCTTCTGTCTTCATGTCCTTTTTATACACACACACAGGCACACAACCTTGCACAATCTCTAGAGTCCTTTTGATTTCTTGTCCTTTTTACACACACACACACACACACACACCTTTGCAGAAACTATGGAGTGTTTCTGATTTCATGTGTCCTTTTTACACACACACACACACACACACACACATACAACCTTGCAGAATCTCTGGAGGGCTTCTGACTTTGTGTCATTTTTACACAAACATACACACATACACACACCCTTGAAGAATCTCTAGAGGGCTTCTGACTTCGTGTCTTTTTACACAAACACACACACACCACACACACATATACCCTTGTAAAATCTCTGGATGGTGGCTGACTTGCTGTCCTTTTTACACACACACACGCACACACACACACACACACACAAACCCTTGCAGAATATCTAGAGGGTTTCTGAATTTGTGTCTGTTGTACACACACACACACACCCTTACAGAACCTCTGGACGGCTTCAGATTCCATGTCCTTTTTACACACACACACACACACACACACACACACACACACACACACACTTTTCCAGAATCAATAGTCGGCTTCTGACTTGGTATCCTTTTTACACACACGCAGACAGACACACATACACACACCTGTGCAGAATCTGTGGAGGACTTCTAACAACATGTCCTTTTTACACACACACACACACACACACACACAAAGATATACTCTTGCAGGATCTCTAGAGTGCTTCTGACTTGGTGTCCTTTATACACACACACACATACACCCTTCCAGAACTCTACAAGGATTCTGACTTCATGTCCTTTTTACACACACACACACACACACACACACACACACAAATTCATTTTCTTGCCAAATCTCTGCAGTCCTTCTGACTTCGTGTCCTTTTTAAACACACACACACCACACACACACTTGTAGAATCTCTGGAGGACTTCTGATTTCATGTCCTTTTTACACACACACACACACACACACACACACAAAGATATACTCTTGCAGGATCTCTAGAGTGCTTCTGACTTGGTGTCCTTTATACACACACACACATACACCCTTCCAGAACTCTACAAGGATTCTGACTTCATGTCCTTTTTACACACACACACACACACAAACACACACAAATTCATTTTCTTGCCAAATCTCTGCAGTCCTTCTGACTTCGTGTCCTTTTTAAACACGCACACACACACACACACTTGTAGAATCTCTGGAGGACTTCTGATTTCATGTCCTTTTTACACACACACACACACACACACACACACTCCCTCACTCTCACACTCATACCTTTCCAGAAAACCTAGAGGGCTTCTGATTTCATGTCCTTTTAACACAACACACTCACCCTTGCAGAATCTCTAGAGGGCTTCTGACTTCCTGTACTTTTGACACACACACACACAAACACCCTTGCAGAATCTCCAGACATTTTCTGACTTCGTGTTGTTTTCACACATACACACACACACACTCTGGCAGAATCACTGGAGGGCTTCTAATATGGTTTACTTATTTCAAACACAACAAACACACACACACAGACCTTTGCATAATCAATATTGGGCTTCGGACTTCGTGTAATTTTTACCCTCAAACACAAACACACACACACACATACAACCTTGCAGAATCTCTGGAGGGCTTCTGACTTTGTGTCCTTTTTACACAAACATACACACATACACACACCCTTGAAGAATCTCTAGAGGGCTTCTGACTTCGTGTCTTTTTACACAAACACACACACACCAAACACACATACACCCTGGTAGAATCTCTGGATGGTGGCTGACTTGCTGTCCTTTTTACACACACACACACACACACACACACACACACACACACACAAACACCCTTGCAGAATATCTAGAGGGTTTCTGAATTTGTGTCTGTTTACACACACACACACACACACACCCTTACAGAACCTCTGGACAGCTTCAGACTCCATGTCCTTTTTACACACACACACACACACACACACACACACATACACTTGCAGAATCAATAGTCGGCTTCTGACTTGGTGTCTTTTTTACACACACGCACACAGACACATACACACACCTGTGCAGAATCTGTGGAGGACTTCTAACAACATGTCCTTTTTACACACACACACACACACACACACACACACACACACACACAAAGACATACTCTTGCAGGATCTCTAGAGTGCTTCTGACTTGGTGTCCTTTATACACACACACACACACATACACCCTTCCAGAACTCCACAATGATTCTGATTTCATGTCCTTTTTACACACACACACACACACACACACACACACACAAACACACCATTGCAGAATCAATAGAGGGCTTCTGACTTCATGTCTTTTTTATACACACACACACACACACCCTTACAGAACCTCTGGAGGGCTTCTGATTTCATGTCCTTTTTTCACACACACACACACACACACACACACACACACACACACACACACTTTTGCAGAATCAATAGTCGGTTTCTGACTTCGTGTCCTTTTTACAAACACCCACACACACACACGCCCTTGCAGAAATTCTAGAGGGCTTCTGAATTTGTGACCTTATTACACACGCACACACTCACACACATAAAACCTTGCAGAATCTCTTGAGAGCTTCATACTTGGTCTCCTTTTTACAAACACACACACACATCATGGCAGAATCTCTAGATGGCTTCTGACTTCAGGATCTTTTTACACACACACACACACACACACACCTTTGCAGAAACTATGGAGTGTTTCTGACTTCATGTGTCCTTTTTACACACACTCTCACACACACACACACCCTTGCAGAATGTCTTGAGGGCTTCTGACGTCATGTCCTTGTTACACAAACACACACTTGCATAATCTCTGGGGGGTCTGACTTCGTATCCTTTTTACACACACACACTCACACACACACCCTCCCTCACACTGATACTCATACCTTTGTAAAATTCCTAGAGGGCTTCTGACTTCCTTACCTTTTTATACACACACACACACACACACTCACACACATCCTTGCAGAATTCCTGGATGGATTCTTACTTTGTGTCATTTTTAAACACACACACACACACACACACACTCCAAACTCCTTTTCTTGCAAAATCTCTGCAGTCCTTCTGACTTCGTGTCCTTTTTAAACACACACACACACACACATACACTTGTAGAATCTCTGGAGGACTTCTGATTTCATGTCCTTATTACACACACACACACACACACACACACTCCCTCACTCTCACTCTGGAGGACTTCTGATTTCATGTCCTTATTACACACACACACACACACACACACTCCCTCACTCTCACACTCATACCTTTCCAGAAAACCTAGAGGGCTTCTGATTTCGTGTCCTTTTAACACAACACACTCACCCTTGCAGAATCTCTAGAGGGCTTCTGACTTCCTGTACTTTTGACACACACAGACACCCTTGCAGAATCTCCAGACATTTTCTGACTTCGTGTTGTTTTCACCCATACACACACACACACACACACACTCTGGCAGAATCTCTGGAGGGCTTCTAATATGGTTTACTTATTTCAAACACAACAAACACACACACACAGACCTTTGCATAACCAATATTGGGCTTCTGACTTCGTGTAATTTTTACCCTCACACACAAACACACACACACACATACAACCTTGCAGAATCTCTGGAGGGCTTCTGACTTTGTGTCCTTTTTACACAAACATACACACATACACACACCCTTGAAGAATCTCTAGAGGGCTTCTGACTTCGTGTCTTTTTACACAAACACACACACACCAAACACACATACACCCTGGTAGAATCTCTGGATGGTGGCTGACTTGCTGTCCTTTTTACACACACACACACACACACACACACACACAAACACCCTTGCAGAATATCTAGAGGGTTTCTGAATTTGTGTCTGTTTACACACACACACACACACACACCCTTACAGAACCTCTGGACAGCTTCAGACTCCATGTCCTTTTTACACACACACACACACACACACACACACATACACTTGCAGAATCAATAGTCGGCTTCTGACTTGGTGTCTTTTTTACACACACGCACACAGACACATACACACACCTGTGCAGAATCTGTGGAGGACTTCTAACAACATGTCCTTTTTACACACACACACACACACACACAAAGACATACTCTTGCAGGATCTCTAGAGTGCTTCTGACTTGGTGTCCTTTATACACACACACACATACACCCTTCCAGAACTCTACAATGATTCTGATTTCATGTCCTTTTTACACACACACACACACACACACAAACACACCATTGCAGAATCAATAGAGGGCTTCTGACTTCATGTCTTTTTTATACACACACACACACACACACCCTTACAGATCCTCTGGAGGGCTTCTGATTTCATGTCCTTTTTTCACACACACACACACACACACACACACACACACTTTTGCAGAATCAATAGTCGGTTTCTGACTTCGTGTCCTTTTTACAAACACCCACACACACACACGCCCTTGCAGAAATTCTAGAGGGCTTCTGAATTTGTGACCTTATTACACACGCACACACTCACACACATAAAACCTTGCAGAATCTCTTGAGAGCTTCATACTTGGTCTCCTTTTTACAAACACACACACACATCATGGCAGAATCTCTAGATGGCTTCTGACTTCAGGATCTTTTTACACACACACACACACACACACCTTTGCAGAAACTATGGAGTGTTTCTGACTTCATGTGTCCTTTTTACACACACTCTCTCACACACACACACCCTTGCAGAATCTCTTGAGGGCTTCTGACGTCATGTCCTTGTTACACAAACACACACTTGCATAATCTCTGGGGGGTCTGACTTCGTATCCTTTTTACACACACACACTCACACACACACCCTCCCTCACACTGATACTCATACCTTTGTAAAATTCCTAGAGGGCTTCTGACTTCCTTACATTTTTATACACACACACACACACACACACACTCACACACATCCTTGCAGAATTCCTGGATGGATTCTTACTTTGTGTCATTTTTAAACACACACACACACACACACTCCAAACTCATTTTCTTGCAAAATCTCTGCAGTCCTTCTGACTTCGTGTCCTTTTTAAACACACACACACACACACACATACACTTGTAGAATCTCTGGAGGACTTCTGATTTCATGTCCTTATTACACACACACACACACACACACTCCCTCACTCTCACTCTGGAGGACTTCTGATTTCATGTCCTTATTACACACACACACACACACACACACACACTCCCTCACTCTCACACTCATACCTTTCCAGAAAACCTAGAGGGCTTCTGATTTCGTGTCCTTTTAACACAACACACTCACCCTTGCAGAATCTCTAGAGGGCTTCTGACTTCCTGTACTTTTGACACACACAGACACCCTTGCAGAATCTCCAGACATTTTCTGACTTCGTGTTGTTTTCACACATACACACACACACACACACTCTGGCAGAATCTCTGGAGGGCTTCTAATATGGTTTACTTATTTCAAACACAACAAACACACACACACAGACCTTTGCATAATCAATATTGGGCTTCTGACTTCGTGTAATTTTTACCCTCACACACAAACACACACACACACATACAACCTTGCAGAATCTCTGGAGGGCTTCTGACTTTGTGTCCTTTTTACACAAACATACACACATACACACACCCTTGAAGAATCTCTAGAGGGCTTCTGACTTCGTGTATTTTTACACAAACACACACACACACCAAACACACATAGACCCTGGTAGAATCTCTGGATGGTGGCAGACTTGCTGTCCTTTTTACACACACACACACACACACACACACAAACACTTGAAGAATATCTAGAGGGTTTCTGAATTTATGTCTGTTTACACACACACACACTTACAGAACCTCTGGACGGCTTCAGACTCCATGTCCTTTTTACTCACACACACACACACACACACACACACACACACACACACACACTTTTGCAGAATCAATAGTCGGCTTCTGACTTGGTATCCTTTTTACACACACGCACACAAACACATACACACACCTTTGCAGAATTTGTGGAGGACTTCTAACAACATGTCCTTTTTACACACACACACACACACACACACACACACAAGACATACTCTTGCAGGATCTCTAGAGTGCTTCTGACTTGGTGTCCTTTATACACACACACACACATACACCCTTCCAGAACTCTACAAGGGTTCTGACTTCATGTCCTTTTTACACACACACACACACACACACACACCCATACAGAACCTCTGGAGGGCTTCTGATTTCATGTCCTTTTTACACACACACACACACACACACACACAAACACACACTTTTGCAGAATCAATAGTCGGCTTCTGACTTCGTGTCCTTTTTACAAATACCCACAACGTCCTTGCAGAATTTCTAGAGGGCTTCTGAATTTGTGACCTTATTACACACGCACACACTCACACACATAAAACCTTGCAGAATCTCTTGAGAGCTTCATACTTGGTCTCCTTTTTACAAATACACACACACACACATCATGGCAGAATCTCTAGATGGCTTCTGACTTCAGGATCTTTTTACACACACACCTTTGCAGAAACTATGGAGTGTTTCTGACTTCATGTGTCCTTTTTACACACACTCTCACACACACACACCCTTGCAGAATCTCTTGAGGGCTTCTGACGTCATGTCCTTGTTACACACACATACACACACGCACTTGCATAATCTGTGGGGGTCTGACTTCGTGTCCTTTTTACACACACACACACTCACACACACCCTCCCTCACACTGATACTCATACCTTTGGAAAATTCCTAGAGGGCTTCTGACTTCCTTACCTTTTTACACACACACACACACACACACCCACACACACACACACATCCTTGCAGAATTCCTGGATGGATTCTTACTTTGTGTCATTTTTAAACACACACACACACACACACACACTCCAAACTCATTTTCTTGCCAAATCTCTGCAGTCCTTCTGACTTCGTGTCCTTTTTAAACACACACACACACACACACACACACACACACACACATACACTTGTAGAATCTCTGGAGGACTTCTGATTTCATGTCCTTATTACACACACACACACACACACACACTCCCTCACTCTCACACTCATACCTTTCCAGAAAACCTAGAGGGCTTCTGATTTTGTGTCCTTTTAACACAACACACTCACCCTTGCAGAATCTCTAGAGGGCTTCTGACTTCCTGTACTTTTTACACACACACACACAAACACCCTTGCAGAATCTCCAGACATTTTCTGACTTCGTGTTGTTTTCACACATACACACACACACACTCTGGCAGAATCTCTGGAGGGCTTCTAATATGGTTTACTTATTTTAAACACAACAAACACACACACACAGACCTTTGCATAATCAATATTGGGCTTCTGACTTCGTGTAATTTTTACCCTCACACACACACACACATACAACCTTGCAGAATCTCTGGAGGGCTTCTGACTTTGTGTCCTTTTTACACAAACATACACACATACACACACCCTTGAAGAATCTCTAGAGGGCTTCTGACTTCGTGTCTTTTTACACAAACACACACACACCACACACAAATACACCCTGGTAGAATCTCTGGATGGTGGCTGACTTGCTGTCCTTTTTACACACACACACACACACACACAAACACACACACAAACACTTGAAGAATATCTAGAGGGTTTCTGAATTTGTGTCTGTTTACACACACACACACACACCCTTACAGAACCTCTGGACGGCTTCAGACTCCATGTCCTTTTTACACACACACACACACACACACACACACACATACAGTTTTGCAGAATCAATAGTCGGCTTCTGACTTGGTGTCCTTTTTACACACACGCACACAGACACACACACACACACCTGTGCAGAATCTGTGGAGGACTTCTAACAACATGTCCTTTTTGCACACACACACACACACAC
>NW_027457913.1:122500-132500 GCF_050624435.1 Tenrec ecaudatus | reverse complement strand
TTCCTGGATGGATTCTTACTTTGTGTCCTTTTTAAACACACACACACACACACACACACACCCTTGCAGAATATCTAGAGGGTTTCTGAATGTGTGTCCGTTTCACATACACACACACACACACACACACATCCACACCCTTACAGAACCTCTGGACGGCTTCAGACTCCATGTCCTTTTTACACACTCACACACACACACACACACACTTTTTGCAGAATCAATAGTCGGCTTCTGACTTAGTGTCCTTTTTTCACACACGCACACAGACACACACATACACTTTTGCAGAATCAATAGTCGGCTTCTGACTTGGTGTCCTTTTTACACACACGCACACAGACCCATACACACACCTGTGCAGAATCTGTGGAGGACTTCTAACAACATGTCCTTTTTACACACACACACACACACAAAGACATACTCTTGCAGGATCTCTAGATTGCTTCTGACTTGGTGTCCTTTATACACACTCACACACATACACCCTTCCAGAACTCTACAAGGATTCTGACTTCATGTCCTTTTTACACACACACACACACACACACACACACACACACACATGCATCCTTGCAGAATCGCAGGAATTCATCTCACGTCATGTAATTTATACACATACACTCAAACTTATTCCCTTGCAAAATCACTTGAGGGTTTCTTACTTCGTGTTCTTTTTACAAACATACTTAAAACACACACAGACACACCCTTGCAGGATCTCTAGAGGGCTTCTGACTTGGTGTCCTTTTTACACACACGCACACAGACACACATACACACACCTGTGCAGAATCTTTGGAGGACTTCTAAAATGTCGTTTATAAACACACACACACACACACATCCCTTGCAGAATCTCTAGAGGGATTCAGACTTCGTGTCCTTTTTACACACACACACACACACACACATCCTTGCAGGAACTCTACAGCGATTCTAAATTCCTATCCTTTTACACACGAACACACACACTCACACGCTTGCATAATGCCTGCAGGGCTTCTGTCTTCATGTCCTTTTTATACACACACACAGACACACAACCTTGCACAATCTCTAGAGTTCTTTTGATTTCTTGTCCTTTATACACACACACACACACTCACACAAACACATCATTCCAGAATCTCTAGAGGGTTTCTGACTTTATTCTTTACACACACACACACACACACACACACACAGACACACACCTTTGCAGAAACTATGGAGTGTTTCTGACTTCATGTGTACTTTTTACACACACACACACACACACACATACAACCTTGCAGAATCTCTGGAGGGCTTCTGATTTTGTGTCCTTTTTACACAAACATACACACATACACACACCCTTGAAGAATCTCTAGAGGGCTTCTGACTTCGTGTCTTTTTACACAAACACACACACACACCACACACACATACACTTTGGTAGAATCTCTGGATGGTGGCTGACTTGCTGTCCTTTTTACACACACACACACACACACACACAAACACTTGAAGAATATCTAGAGGGTTTTTGAATTTGTGTCTGTTTACTCACACACACACACACACACACACACTTACAGAACCTCTGGACGGCTTCAGACTCCATGTCCTTTTTACACACACACACACACACACACACACACACACACACATACACTTTTGCAGAATCAATAGTCGGCTTATGACTTGGTGTCTTTTTTACACACACGCACACAGACACATACACACACCTGTGCAGAATCTGTGGAGGACTTCTAACAACATGTCCTTTTTGCACACACACACACACACACAAAGACATACTCTTCCAGGATCTCTAGAGTGCTTCTGACTTGGTGTCCTTTATACACACACACGCACATACACCCTTCCAGAACTCTACAAGGATTCTGACTTCATGTCCTTTTTACACACACACACTCACACACAAACACACCATTGCAGAATCAATAGAGGGCTTCTGACTTCATGTCCTTTTTAAACAGACACACACACACACCCTTACAGAACCTCTGGAGGGCTTCTGATTTCATGTCCTTTTTACAAACACCCCCCCACACAAACGACCTTGCAGAATTTCTAGAGGGCTTCTGACTTTGTGACCTTATTACACACGCACACACTCACACACATAAAACCTTGCAGAATCTCTTGAGAGCTTCATACTTGGTCTCCTTTTTACAAAAACACACACACATCATGGCAGAATCTCTAGATGGCTTCTGACTTCAGGATCTTTTTACACACACACACACACACACACACACACACCTTTGCAGAAACTATGGAGTGTTTCTGACTTCATGTGTCCTTTTTACACACACTCACACACACACCCTTGCAGAATCTCTTGAGGCCTTCTGACGTCATGTCCTTGTTTAACACACACAAACACACACACACACACACACTTGCATAATCTCTGGAGGGCTTCTGACTTCGTGTCCTTTTTACACACACACACTCACACACACACCCTCCCTCACACTGATACTCATACCTTTGGAAAATTCCTAGAGGGCTTCTGACTTCCTGTCCTTTTTACACACACACACACACACACACACATCCTTGCAGAATTCCTGGATGGCTTCTTACTTTGTGTCCTTTTTAAACACACACACACACACACACACACACAGATACACACACCCTTGCAGAAATTCTAGAGGGCTTCGGACTTCGTGTTCTTTTTACGCACACACACACACACACACACAGACATGCACGCACCCTTGCAGAGTCTCTGGAATGCTTCTGACTTCGTGTTCTTTTTACACACACACACACACACACACACACACACACATACATGCATCCTTGCAGAATCGCAGGAATTCATCTCACGTCATGGAGTTTATACACATACACATACACACTCAAACTCATTCCCTTGCAAAATCACTTGAGGGTTTCTTACTTCGTGTTCTTTTTACAAACATACTTAAAACACACACAGACACACCCTTGCAGGATCTCTAGAGGGCTTCTGACTTGGTGTCCTTTTTACACACACGCACACAGACACACATACACACACCTGTGCAGAATCTTTGGAGGACTTCTAAAATGTCGTTTATAAACACACACATATCCATTGCAGAATCTCTAGAGGGATTCAGACTTCGTGTCCTTTTTACACACACACACACACACACACACACATCCTTGCAGGAACTCTACAGCGATTCTAAATTCCTATCCTTTTACACACGCACACACACACTCACAGGCTTGCATAATGCCTGCAGGGCTTCTGTCTTCATGTCCTTTTATACACACACACAGACACACAACCTTGCACAATCTCTAGAGTCCTTTTGATTTCTTGTCCTTTTTACACACACACACACACACACACACACACACACTTCCAGAATCTCTAGAGGGCTTCTGACGTCATGTCCTTGTTAAACACATACACACACACACACACACACACACACATCCTTGCAGAATTCCTGGATGGATTCTTACTTTGTGTCCTTTTTAAACACACACACACACACACACACACACCCTTGCAGAATATCTAGAGGGTTTCTGAATGTGTGTCCGTTTCACATACACACACACACACACACACATCCACACCCTTACAGAACCTCTGGACGGCTTCAGACTCCATGTCCTTTTTACACACTCACACACACACACACACACACTTTTTGCAGAATCAATAGTCGGCTTCTGACTTAGTGTCCTTTTTTCACACACGCACACAGACACACACATACACTTTTGCAGAATCAATAGTCGGCTTCTGACTTGGTGTCCTTTTTACACACACGCACACAGACCCATACACACACCTGTGCAGAATCTGTGGAGGACTTCTAACAACATGTCCTTTTTACACACACACACACACACAAAGACATACTCTTGCAGGATCTCTAGATTGCTTCTGACTTGGTGTCCTTTATACACACACACACACATACACCCTTCCAGAACTCTACAAGGATTCTGACTTCATGTCCTTTTTACACACACACACACACACACACACACACACATGCATCCTTGCAGAATCGCAGGAATTCATCTCACGTCATGTAATTTATACACATACACTCAAACTTATTCCCTTGCAAAATCACTTGAGGGTTTCTTACTTCGTGTTCTTTTTACAAACATACTTAAAACACATACAGACACACCCTTGCAGGATCTCTAGAGGGCTTCTGACTTGGTGTCCTTTTTACACACACGCACACAGACACACATACACACACCTGTGCAGAATCTTTGGAGGACTTCTAAAATGTCGTTTATAAACACACACACACACACACACACATCCCTTGCAGAATCTCTAGAGGGATTCAGACTTCGTGTCCTTTTTACACACACACACACACACACACATCCTTGCAGGAACTCTACAGCGATTCTAAATTCCTATCCTTTTACACACGAACACACACACTCACACGCTTGCATAATGCCTGCAGGGCTTCTGTCTTCATGTCCTTTTTATACACACACGCAGACACACAACCTTGCACAATCTCTAGAGTTCTTTTGAAAACTTGTCCTTTATACACACACACACACACACTCACACAAACACATCATTCCAGAATCTCTAGAGGGTTTCTGACTTTTTTCTTTACACACACACACACACACACACACACACACACCTTTGCAGAAACTATGGAGTGTTTCTGACTTCATGTGTACTTTTTACACACACACACACACACACATACAACCTTGCAGAATCTCTGGAGGGCTTCTGATTTTGTGTCCTTTTTACACAAACATACACACATACACACACCCTTGAAGAATCTCTAGAGGGCTTCTGACTTCGTGTCTTTTTACACAAACACACACACACACCACACACACATACACTTTGGTAGAATCTCTGGATGGTGGCTGACTTGCTGTCCTTTTTACACACACACACACACACACAAACACTTGAAGAATATCTAGAGGGTTTTTGAATTTGTGTCTGTTTACTCACACACACACACACACACACTTACAGAACCTCTGGACGGCTTCAGACTCCATGTCCTTTTTACACACACACACACACACACACACACACACACACATACACTTTTGCAGAATCAATAGTCGGCTTATGACTTGGTGTCTTTTTTACACACACGCACACAGACACATACACACACCTGTGCAGAATCTGTGGAGGACTTCTAACAACATGTCCTTTTTACACACACACACACACACACACAAAGACATACTCTTGCAGGATCTCTAGAGTGCTTCTGACTTGGTGTCCTTTATACACACACACACACACACATACACCCTTCCAGAACTCTACAAGGATTCTGACTTCATGTCCTTTTTACACACACACACACACACACACACACACAAACTCATTTTCTTGCCAAATCTCTGCAGTCCTTCTGACTTCGTGTCCTTTTTAAACACACACACACACACACATACACTTGTAGAATCTCTGGAGGACTTCTGATTTCATGTCCTTATTGCACACACACTCCCTCACTCTCACTCTGGAGGACTTCTGATTTCATGTCCTTATTACACACACACACACACACACACACACACACTCCCTCACTCTCACACTCATACCTTTCCAGAAAACCTAGAGGGCTTCTGATTTCATGTCCTTTTAACACAACATACTCACCCTTGCAGAATCTCTAGAGGGCTTCTGACTTCCTGTACTTTTGACACACACACACACACACAAACACCCTTGTAGAATCTCCAGACATTTTCTGACTTCGTGTTGTTTTCACACATACACACACACACACTCTGGCAGAATCTCTGGAGGGCTTCTAATATGGTTTACTTATTTCAAACACAACAAACACACACACACACACAGACCTTTGCATAATCAATATTGGGCTTCTGACTTCGTGTAATTTTTACCCTCACACACAAACACACACACACACATACAACCTTGCAGAATCTCTGGAGGGCTTCTGACTTTGTGTCCTTTTTACACAAACATACACACATACACACACCCTTGAAGAATCTCTAGTGGGCTTCTGACTTCGTGTCTTTTTACACAAACACACACACACCAAACACACATACACCCTGGTAGAATCTCTGGATGGTGGCTGACTTGCTGTCCTTTTTACACACACACACACACACAAACACTTGAAGAATATCTAGAGGGTTTCTGAATTTGTGTCTGTTTACACACACACACACACACACACACACTTACAGAACCTCTGGATGGCTTCAGACTCCATGTCCTTTTTACACACACACACACTTTTGCAGAATTAATAGTCGGTTTCTGATATGGTATCCTTTTTACACAAACGCACACAGACACATGCACACACCTGTGCAGAATCTGTGGAGGACTTCTAACAACATGTCCTTTTTACACACACACACACACACACACACACACAAAGACATACTCTTGCAGGATCTCTAGAGTGCTTCTGACTTGGTGTCCTTTATACACACACACACACACACATACACCCTTCCAGAACTCTACAATGATTCTGACTTTATGTCCTTTTTACACACACACACACACACAAACACACCATTGCAGAATCAATAGAGGTCTTCTGACTTCATGTCCTTTTTACACACACACACACACACACACACACCCTTACAGAACCTCTGGAGGGCTTCTGATTTCATGTCCTTTTTACACACACACACACACACACACACACACACTTTTGCAGAATCAATAGTCGTCTTCTGACTTCGTGTCCTTTTTACAAACACACACACACACACACACACCCTTGCAGAATTTCTAGAGGGCTTCTGAATTTGTGACCTTATTACACACGCACACACTCACACACATAAAACCTTGCAGAATCTCTTGAGAGCTTCATACTTGGTCTCCTTTTTACAAACACACACACACACACATCATGCAGAATCTCTAGATGGCTTCTGACTTCAGGATCTTTTTACACACACACACACACACCTTTGCAGAAACTATGGAGTGTTTCTGACTTCATGTGTCCTTTTTACACACACTCACACACACACACACCCTTGCAGAATCTCTTGAGGTCTTCTGACGTCATGTCCTTGTTACACGCACACACTTGCATAATCTCTGGGGGTCTGACTTCGTGTCCTTTTTACACACACACTCACACACACACCCTTCCTCACACTGATACTCATACCTTTGGAAAATTCCTAGAGGGCTTCTGACTTCCTGTCCTTTTTACACACACACACACACACACACACACACACACACACACATATCCTTGCAGAATTCCTGGATGGCTTCTTACTTTGTGTCCTTTTTAAACACACACACACACACACACAGATACACACACCCTTGCAGAAATTCTAGAGGGCTTCGGACTTCGTGTTCTTTTTACGCACGCACACACACACACACACACACACAGACATGCATGCACCCTTGCAGAGTCTCTGGAATGCTTCTGACTTCGTGTTCTTTTTACACACACACACACACACACACACACACACACACACACATGCATCCTTGCAGAATCGCAGGAATTCATCTAACGTCATGTAATTTATACACATACACATACACACTCAAACTCATTCCCTTGCAAAATCACTTGAGGGTTTCTTACTTTGTGTTCTTTTTACAAACATACACACACACACAGACACACCCTTGCAGGATCTCTAGAGGGCTTCTGACTTGGTGTCCTTTTTACACACACGCACACAGACACACATACACACACCTGTTCAGAATCTTTGGAGGACTTCTAAAATGTCGTTTATAAACACACACACACACACACATCCCTTGCAGAAACTCTAGAGGGATTCAGACTTCGTGTCCTTTTTACACACACACACACACACACACACACACACATCCTTGCAGGAACTCTACAGCGATTCTAAATTCCTATCCTTTTACACACGCACACACACACTCACACGCTTGCATAATGCCTGCAGGGCTTCTGTCTTCATGTCCTTTTTATACACACACACAGACACACAACCTTGCACAATCTCTAGAGTCCTTTTGATTTCTGGTCCTTTTTACACACACACACACACACACACACCTTTGCAGAAACTATGGAGTGTTTCTGATTTCATGTGTCCTTTTTACACACACACACACACACACACATACAACCTTGCAGAATCTCTGGAGGGCTTCTGACTTTGTGTCATTTTTACACAAACATACACACATACACACACCCTTGAAGAATCTCTAGAGGGCTTCTGACTTCGTGTCTTTTTACACAAACACACACACACCACACACACATACACCCTTGTAGAATCTCTGGATGGTGGCTGACTTGCTGTCCTTTTTACACACACACACACACACACACAAACCCTTGCAGAATATCTAGAGGGTTTCTGAATTTGTGTCTGTTGTACACACACACACACACACACACCCTTACAGAACCTCTGGACGGCTTCAGATTCCATGTCCTTTTTACACACACACACACACACACACACACACACTTTTGCAGAATCAATAGTCGGCTTCTGACTTGGTATCCTTTTTACACACACACACAGACAGACACACATACACACACCTGTGCAGAATCTGTGGAGGACTTCTAACAACATGTCCTTTTTACACACACACACACACACACACACTCAAAGATATACTCTTGCAGGATCTCTAGAGTGCTTCTGACTTGGTGTCCTTTATACACACACACACATACACCCTTCCAGAACTCTACAAGGATTCTGACTTCATGTCCTTTTTACACACACACACACACACACACACACAAATTCATTTTCTTGCCAAATCTCTGCAGTCCTTCTGACTTCGTGTCCTTTTTAAACACACACACACACACACACACACACTTGTAGAATCTCTGGAGGACTTCTGATTTCATGTCCTTTTTACACACACACACACACACTCCCTCACTCTCACACTGATACCTTTCCAGAAAACCTAGAGGGCTTCTGATTTCATGTCCTTTTAACACAACACACTCACCCTTGCAGAATCTCTAGAGAGCTTCTGACTTCCTGTACTTTTGACACACACACACACAAACACCCTTGCAGAATCTCCAGACATTTTCTGACTTCGTGTTGTTTTCACACATACACACACACACACTCTGGTAGAATCTCTGTAGGGCTTCTAATATGGTTTACTTATTTCAAACACAACAAACACACACACACACACAGACCTTTGCATAATCCATATTGGGCTTCTGACTTCGTGTAATTTTTACCCTCACACACAAACGCACACACACACATACACACACACATACAACCTTGCAGAATCTCTGGAGGGCTCCTGACTTTGTGTCCTTTTTACACAAACATACACACATACACACACCCTTGAAGAATCTCTAGAGGGCTTCTGACTTCGTGTCTTTTTACACAAACACACACACACCAAACACACATACACCCTGGTAGAATCTCTGGATGGTGGCTGACTTGCTGTCCTTTTTACACACACACACACACACACAAACACCCTTGCAGAATATCTAGAGGGTTTCTGAATTTGTGTCTGTTTACACACACACACACACACACACACCCTTACAGAACCTCTGGACAGCTTCAGACTCCATGTCCTTTTTACACACACACACACACACACACACATACACTTGCAGAATCAATAGTCGGCTTCTGACTTGGTGTCTTTTTTACACACACGCACACAGACACATACACACACCTGTGCAGAATCTGTGGAGGACTTCTAACAACATGTCCTTTTTACACACACACACACACACACACACACACAAAGACATACTCTTGCAGGATCTCTAGAGTGCTTCTGACTTGGTGTCCTTTATACACACACACACATACACCCTTCCAGAACTCTACAATGATTCTGATTTCATGTCCTTTTTACACACACACACACACACACACACACACACACACACACACACACACAAACACACCATTGCAGAATCAATAGAGGGCTTCTGACTTCATGTCTTTTTTATACACACACACACACACCCTTACAGAACCT
>NW_027457913.1:110000-115000 GCF_050624435.1 Tenrec ecaudatus | reverse complement strand
AGAATCTCTGGAGGACTTCTGATTTCATGTCCTTATTACACACACACACACACACACACACAGTCCCTCACTCTCACTCTGGAGGACTTCTGATTTCATGTCCTTATTACACACACACACACACACACACACTCCCTCACTCTCACACTCATACCTTTCCAGAAAACCTAGAGGGCTTCTGATTTCGTGTCCTTTTAACACAACACACTCACCCTTGCAGAATCTCTAGAGGGCTTCTGACTTCCTGTACTTTTGACACACACAGACACCCTTGCAGAATCTCCAGACATTTTCTGACTTCGTGTTGTTTTCACCCATACACACACACACACACACACACACACTCTGGCAGAATCTCTGGAGGGCTTCTAATATGGTTTACTTATTTCAAACACAACAAACACACACACACAGACCTTTGCATAACCAATATTGGGCTTCTGACTTCGTGTAATTTTTACCCTCACACACAAACACACACACACACATACAACCTTGCAGAATCTCTGGAGGGCTTCTGACTTTGTGTCCTTTTTACACAAACATACACACATACACACACCCTTGAAGAATCTCTAGAGGGCTTCTGACTTCGTGTCTTTTTACACAAACACACACACACCAAACACACATACACCCTGGTAGAATCTCTGGATGGTGGCTGACTTGCTGTCCTTTTTACACACACACACACACACACACACACACAAACACCCTTGCAGAATATCTAGAGGGTTTCTGAATTTGTGTCTTTTTACACACACACACACACACACCCTTACAGAACCTCTGGACAGCTTCAGACTCCATGTCCTTTTTACACACACACACACACACACACACACATACACTTGCAGAATCAATAGTCGGCTTCTGACTTGGTGTCTTTTTTACACACACGCACACAGACACATACACACACCTGTGCAGAATCTGTGGAGGACTTCTAACAACATGTACTTTTTACACACACACACACACACACACACACACACACAAAGACATACTCTTGCAGGATCTCTAGAGTGCTTCTGACTTGGTGTCCTTTATACACACACACACACACACCCTTCCAGAACTCTACAATGATTCTGATTTCATGTCCTTTTTACACACACACACACACACACACACACACACACACAAACACACCATTGCAGAATCAATAGAGGGCTTCTGACTTCATGTCTTTTTTATACACACACACACACACCCTTACAGATCCTCTGGAGGGCTTCTGATTTCATGTCCTTTTTTCACACACACACACACACACACACACACTTTTGCAGAATCAATAGTCGGTTTCTGACTTCGTGTCCTTTTTACAAACACCCACACACACACACACGCCCTTGCAGAAATTCTAGAGGGCTTCTGAATTTGTGACCTTATTACACACGCACACACTCACACACATAAAACCTTGCAGAATCTCTTGAGAGCTTCATACTTGGTCTCCTTTTTACAAACACACACACACATCATGGCAGAATCTCTAGATGGCTTCTGACTTCAGGATCTTTTTACACACACACACACACACACACCTTTGCAGAAACTATGGAGTGTTTCTGACTTCATGTGTCCTTTTTACACACACTCTCTCACACACACACACCCTTGCAGAATCTCTTGAGGGCTTCTGACGTCATGTCCTTGTTACACAAACACACACTTGCATAATCTCTGGGGGGTCTGACTTCGTATCCTTTTTACACACACACACTCACACACACACCCTCCCTCACACTGATACTCATACCTTTGTAAAATTCCTAGAGGGCTTCTGACTTCCTTACCTTTTTATACACACACACACACACACACACTCACACACATCCTTGCAGAATTCCTGGATGGATTCTTACTTTGTGTCATTTTTAAACACACACACACACACACACACACACACACACACTCCAAACTCCTTTTCTTGCAAAATCTCTGCAGTCCTTCTGACTTCGTGTCCTTTTTAAACACACACACACACACACACATACACTTGTAGAATCTCTGGAGGACTTCTGATTTCATGTCCTTATTACACACACACACACACACACACTCCCTCACTCTCACTCTGGAGGACTTCTGATTTCATGTCCTTATTACACACACACACACACACACACACACACACTCCCTCACTCTCACACTCATACCTTTCCAGAAAACCTAGAGGGCTTCTGATTTCGTGTCCTTTTAACACAACACACTCACCCTTGCAGAATCTCTAGAGGGCTTCTGACTTCCTGTACTTTTGACACACACAAACACCCTTGCAGAATCTCCAGACATTTTCTGACTTCGTGTTGTTTTCACACATACACACACACACACACACTCTGGCAGAATCTCTGGAGGGCTTCTAATATGGTTTACTTATTTCAAACACAACAAACACACACACACAGACCTTTGCATAATCAATATTGGGCTTCTGACTTCGTGTAATTTTTACCCTCACACACAAACACACACACACACATACAACCTTGCAGAATCTCTGGAGGGCTTCTGACTTTGTGTCCTTTTTACACAAACATACACACATACACACACCCTTGAAGAATCTCTAGAGGGCTTCTGACTTCGTGTCTTTTTACACAAACACACACACACACCAAACACACATACACCCTGGTAGAATCTCTGGATGGTGGCTGACTTGCTGTCCTTTTTACACACACACACACACACACACACACAAACACTTGAAGAATATCTAGAGGGTTTCTGAATTTATGTCTGTTTACACACACACACACTTACAGAACCTCTGGACGGCTTCAGACTCCATGTCCTTTTTACACACACACACACACACACACACACACACACACACTTTTGCAGAATCAATAGTCGGCTTCTGACTTGGTATCCTTTTTACACACACGCACACAAACACATACACACACCTTTGCAGAATTTGTGGAGGACTTCTAACAACATGTCCTTTTTACACACACACACACACACACACACACAAGACATACTCTTGCAGGATCTCTAGAGTGCTTCTGACTTGGTGTCCTTTATACACACACACACACATACACCCTTCCAGAACTCTACAAGGGTTCTGACTTCATGTCCTTTTTACACACACACACACACACACACACACCCTTACAGAACCTCTGGAGGGCTTCTGATTTCATGTCCTTTTTACACACACACACACACACACACACAAACACACACTTTTGCAGAATCAATAGTCGGCTTCTGACTTCGTGTCCTTTTTACAAATACCCACAACGTCCTTGCAGAATTTCTAGAGGGCTTCTGAATTTGTGACCTTATTACACACGCACACACTCACACACATAAAACCTTGCAGAATCTCTTGAGAGCTTCATACTTGGTCTCCTTTTTACAAATACACACACACACACATCATGGCAGAATCTCTAGATGGCTTCTGACTTCAGGATCTTTTTACACACACACCTTTGCAGAAACTATGGAGTGTTTCTGACTTCATGTGTCCTTTTTACACACACTCTCACACACACACACCCTTGCAGAATCTCTTGAGGGCTTCTGACGTCATGTCCTTGTTACACACACATACACACACGCACTTGCATAATCTGTGGGGGTCTGACTTCGTGTCCTTTTTACACACACACACACTCACACACACCCTCCCTCACACTGATACTCATACCTTTGGAAAATTCCTAGAGGGCTTCTGACTTCCTTACCTTTTTACACACACACACACACACACACCCACACACACACACACATCCTTGCAGAATTCCTGGATGGATTCTTACTTTGTGTCATTTTTAAACACACACACACACACACACACACACTCCAAACTCATTTTCTTGCCAAATCTCTGCAGTCCTTCTGACTTCGTGTCCTTTTTAAACACACACACACTCACACACACACACACACACACACACACATACACTTGGAGAATCTCTGGAGGACTTCTGATTTCATGTCCTTATTACACACACACACACACACACTCCCTCACTCTCACTCTGGAGGACTTCTGATTTCATGTCCTTATTACACACACACACACACACACACACTCCCTCACTCTCACACTCATACCTTTCCAGAAAACCTAGAGGGCTTCTGATTTTGTGTCCTTTTAACACAACACACTCACCCTTGCAGAATCTCTAGAGGGCTTCTGACTTCCTGTACTTTTTACACACACACACACAAACACCCTTGCAGAATCTCCAGACATTTTCTGACTTCGTGTTGTTTTCACACATACACACACACACACTCTGGCAGAATCTCTGGAGGGCTTCTAATATGGTTTACTTATTTTAAACACAACAAACACACACACACAGACCTTTGCATAATCAATATTGGGCTTCTGACTTCGTGTAATTTTTACCCTCACACAAAAACACACACACACACATACAACCTTGCAGAATCTCTGGAGGGCTTCTGACTTTGTGTCCTTTTTACACAAACATACACACATACACACACCCTTGAAGAATCTCTAGAGGGCTTCTGACTTCGTGTCTTTTTACACAAACACACACACACCACACACAAATACACCCTGGTAGAATCTCTGGATGGTGGCTGACTTGCTGTCCTTTTTACACACACACACACACACAAACACACACACAAACACTTGAAGAATATCTAGAGGGTTTCTGAATTTGTGTCTGTTTACACACACACACACACACACACACACACATACCCTTACAGAACCTCTGGACGGCTTCAGACTCCATGTCCTTTTTACACACACACACACACACACACACATACAGTTTTGCAGAATCAATAGTCGGCTTCTGACTTGGTGTCCTTTTTACACACACGCACACAGACACACACACACACCTGTGCAGAATCTGTGGAGGACTTCTAACAACATGTCCTTTTTGCACACACACACACACACACACACACACACACACAAAGACATACTCTTGCAGGATCTCTAGAGTGCTTCTGACTTCGTGTCCTTTATACACACACAC